>NC_047626.1:20925152-21162972 GCF_004354385.1 Drosophila innubila
TTTTTTTTTTGCGGCACTCGCTCTATTTTAGCCTTCGACTTGGTCGCTTTTGTTTGTTTTGTGTGTGTTTTTCAGATGACTTTTATACACTTTGCTGTTTATTGTCTCTGTGATTTTTTTTTTAACATTTATTTTTTTGTTGCGCTGTGTTTTTTGTTTTTTGCGCACTTGGCCTTAATTGCGCATGCGCGCGCGCGCACTTTCAATTCCTTTGGATGTTGACGATGTTTCTCGGCTGATTAGGAACGGGGCAGGGGCAGGGGGAGGCAGGCATGGTGACGCAAAATGTGTGGCAAATTGAAGCTGGACCACAAATAGATTTCAAGCTTGGCGATAATGATGCGACTCTACAATGTAATTATTTTCAACTTGTACGGAGTCTAAGCAGGGGCAAGAAGGGGAACCGAAACGGAGCGAAGCGCACAAGGAATTGAGGCGGGCGAATCCAAACGAAAATTGCTATAAGCCCGAGTGCGAACTTAGCCAGGCCTGGCTTAATTCAGCTGCCTGCCTTGCCTTGCCTTGCCTGGCCTGGTCTGGTCTGGCCAACAAGCAAGTTCATGGCAACACCAAGCGGCAAACCAAATAAAAAAAAAAATACAAGAAGATTGAGCTTTAATCACAAAAAACGACGTGTACATACTCTATTCTCACTGCATCAAAAATTTAGAAGCTCTAAACTCAATTGGATCTATTTCATAAACATACCTACTTAAAAAATTGTTTAATATTTACTATCATGATCCGAATCTTTAAAAATCAAACATATTTATATTTTTGACTATCTATTTATACATAATATAATATAGTGATTTAGATCCCTTGAAAACTTTAAAATCTCTTGTTAAAAAATCAAGGAAAATTAAAAATAATTCACTTTATATCACACTCAACACTATAGGAATATGAAATTATTTTTAATTTACAGTTAACTAACATTCATAAATTTTATAACAATACTAGCTCAATACAAAATATTTTTAAAATTTCGTTTTTATAACTACAGGTAACTACAGGTTCGAAAAGATTAGTTAAAGGTCGAGCGATCATCCAATCGTGCATAAAACCGCAAAAGTAATGTGCATGTTGTTCTACCCTAAACCGATTAAAGTGTATCGAAAAAAAATAAGCTTTAAGATTGGCTCGCATATTTCTAGAGGCTACCAGCAGCAGCAAGATGTTTTTATTATTTATATATATATATATATATACATAAATATATATAAAAGATATATAATATTTTTATTATTTTTCTTTTATGCTGCTTTGGCAACAGGTTCGTTGATGTTGAGAAAAAGTCAAACGGCTCAATAATCGAAGACGGTTCCAACTCCATCGCCAGGCAGCCGGATAAAATGAGGACAACAACAGCGACAACTTTAATGAGGTTATGTCTAGCTTGTTTGTATCTGTGTATCTGTGAATCTGTATCTGTATCTGTACCTGTGCATTTGTATCTGTATATAAAGTTCGAATCCATCGCCTGTGTACTGTTAGTCGAGTAATTGTTTTAACAAAATTAAAAATATACATATTAATTTTTTTTTTTATGTATATAGTTAAGCCCATCTTTTTTTTTTTTGGAACAATATAACAAAAAACAAATGTATGAAAACCAAAAGAAGACTTTTGCGCAAATTTAATCATCTGAATTTTTTTCTTTGTCAAAACAATTACTTGACTAACTGTATGTATGTCAGCTGGGATAGGCAGCCAGTCAGCCAGGTTTATACATACTTATTGGTATTTCCTTTTTTTTATTGTTTTTGTTATTGTTTTTTGCTCAAATGCAATCCCAAAAGCAAGCATAAACAAAGCAGAAAACAACAACAAAATGCAATGTATATTTGCTCACTTACCTCTTCCTCTGATCGTATTGCCTGCAACGAGTACTCGTACTCGTACTCGTAATTGTTGTTGACTTTTGTTGTCTTGCGGTTGCCTTTATTAATGTTGCTGCATATTTTTGTTAGCTTTCAGCAAAATTGCACAAATCGAAAAAGTTTACAAAAAAACACCAAAACAAAATATGTGTAAATATGAAAAAAAAAATAAATAAACTCGCCAACAACTTTATAAAATATTCACAAAATTTATATGCTTTTCACTTCACTTCGAACAACAACAAAAAATGATAACAAAAACAAATCGTAGCTGGTACG
Organism: Drosophila innubila; assembly: GCF_004354385.1. Classification (NCBI taxonomy): domain Eukaryota; kingdom Metazoa; phylum Arthropoda; class Insecta; order Diptera; family Drosophilidae; genus Drosophila; species Drosophila innubila. Next base: position 20,927,315 of record NC_047626.1, read on the forward strand.
AAACGATAGACAAAAAACCGTTGCACGCTTGCGCTTTCAAAATTGTTTTGGCAAAGCTTTTTTCAAGACACCGTCGCAGACGCAGCGTCAACTTTCACGTACGAGTGTTCAAAGCAAACTGACGACGGCGTCGTCGACAGCGACGGCAACAATGACAGCGACAGCGACAGAGACGTCGACGGCGACGGCGTCGACAGCTCCTCTGATTCGATTGCGACTGCGCCAATCACCGCTGCCGACGCTACGCGCAGCAGTGGCAATTTAGCCGTTTTATGGCTAAAAATTACATTGCAAGCTAACTATAAAGCATAATATAAAGCGGCGTGTGACAAACAAGGCTGCAAATCAGTGTTGAACTGAACCGAGCCCGAACCGAACCACTTTCCTAAATAAAAGATTCATTAAAATAAAAAAAAAGATAAGTAACTATTTAAGACTAAAATAAAAACATTAATAAAATAAAAAAAATGTATGTAGGTTATTTACAAATTTTAATTATATTTAATAAAATATTCAATTGGTTTAAAAGATCAAAGAATCGAACAAAACGGACATTATTTATTTTATTGTATGGCAGAATTAATTTTAAAGTACAATTGTATAGCCAGAGCAACTGAGGCCTTCAGGCTAAAAAAAACAAAAATATTTTGATTAAATTGAACCGAGCCCAAGCCATGGGTTCGGGGGGTATGTGACTAGGCTCACGAACTGAACCGAAATCTTGCTCTATGGCTCGAGCCACTGAGCCAAACACTTACCCAAATCTTGGTGGCTTGCAGCCTTGGTGAACAAATTTGTTGTATAACTACTCTTCACCACTTAATATTTATATATATATATATATATGCATTTACAGAATTATAGCATTTCTTTTACGCTGCCAAAGCGGACATCACTGTTGCGAACGTTCTGTTCACTATGTCGGCGTTGCCACTGCGTTGCAATTATGCACCTAATTCGCGGCGACCGCAATCGCTGCCTGTTCGTTGTTGCCTATCAACGATGCGTCGGCGACGCACTTAGCGATGCTGATTAGCTGCTGCCGCCTTGCCACGGTTAATTTCCTTCAATTTTGCGGCTTTTTCGCATATGGGTTAATACTTGAACACATACACTCATACATTTATTCATAGGTTACATTGATATACCTATCATTACTTACCAATACAACTGTACACTCGTAATGGGCGTCCGCAAATTGACCCATAAAGTTATAACGTCGCCTTTGCTTCTACTGCGCACTGGCGACTCATAACAGAGATTGCCGCATCGAGCACTAAGCAATGAGCTATCCATATCGAATTGTTAGCTGCCTATCGTTTAACTCCCAACAAATTCGTATACCCTGCAGCTAATTAAACTATCTATTCGTTCAACTGTTTCTTTGCAGCTTAAATTTAATAACAGATAATAAAGTTGGTGCATTTCATAGGCGAAACTTCTTAGCTTTATGAGAAATATTTTAATTTTTAGACCAAATGACGAAAAACATTCATTTCTTAGCTTTGGTGTAGTTTTGTTTTAAAATAATTTTAAAATTTCGCATTTTTTTCTTAGCGGTTTTTAGAGGTGCTACCACATTTGTCATCAATCCAGAAAGCTAATGAATATTTATGTAACTAGTTAATACTCAGCTTAAGATTTAAACCAGTAGTTTTAGAGCCATCAATTTTTGAATTAAGAAAATTATGATGTTTTTTTTTGGCTTTTTACGATTTTTTTTACTTTTAAATACTACGAAAACTAGAAGAAAATAATAACATTACATTATTTAAATAACTGCATTAAATAGACGTCGTGTAAGGTATGAATCATTTAATTCTATGGAGAAACAGCGTTATACATGTGTGTTCCAGAAATCTCTAGATTTTTTAAGTTTTTACACTCTTTTTCTTTTGCCAAGAACTTCCTTATATATATAATATATATATATATATACATCATTTACTTGGCTTCTCGACAGGTAGGTACTTGAAATATGGACTGATCATATTGATTCCAAAACAAAGTCACGATTTTGTTATCGGCATGTCTAGTCCATTTGTATGCAAAAATGGTGGCACCTTTGAGCAGAGGCGAATGAGATTCGCATTAAATATTACTAGATAAGATCAGTGATTGAGTATAATACTCATAAGTAATATAATAGGCACAACACAGAAACTTGTTTGAAGATCATTGTGCCTACCCAACAGTTCCAAAACATCAATAAACATAGATGATCAAGATAACGCAATTTTATATTTGAGTTTGCTTTATTACCGATCGAATTTTAGATGACTGCTGATGTATTAATTTTTCTTCCTCACCTCGAAAGTGTCATACGTATATTCCACAATGATTTTCAGGTTCTTTATGATAAACTCCTTGACGGCAGCCACGTATTCAGCTGCTGTGGCAATAAGTTGCTTAAATGCTTCTATCACTTTGCCCTCACCCTGCAGCTGACCCTTATATAAATCGTCAGCGACCTGTATAATATAACCGCGGATACCCAAGATCTTAGCCTGGGCAGCGGCAAACATTTCGAACGCCTCCTTGGGAAATTTTCCAGCGATTTCGAAGTCACAGGCCATAATTGTGGGATTATCTTTATTATCTGGTTTGGTAGTTGCCATCTTAGCTTGGTAAGGTAATTTAAGTATAATAGATGTTCTAAAAAGTTCTATGAAGCAATTTCAACTGCCTGCTGTAAGTAATAAACGATGATTATAAGCATTCAACACGAACCATAAACACGAACATAATACTGACAGTTTCTAATTGCAAACTTGCACAAGAAGAGAAAATATAATTAAAAATGTAACACTCATGTGTACATATATATTAATTAGAATTAATTTAATAAATATTTAACTATAATTATAAAACAAAAGTTAAAAAAAAAAAAATTTAATATAAATCACAACCCGATTTAAAGCCACTTCATTTAGAATGTATCTCAATCTTAGGCTAAAAGCGATTTATCTCAACTTTGTTTTTCTTCGTCGACTCATCCGTTAACACGGGCACTGCTGTGCGTCTAGAGAGCCATGTGAGGGTTGTACATAAAAAAATAATTATAAATTAAATAAATTGCTTAATTATTTAGCGAAGACAACGACAGCAAAAACTAAATCACAAAGTCACACGCAGGGCAACAGACAAAAGACAATGTAATAAAATAAATTAACTAACAGAAAAACAACAGATGCACAGTTTACGGTGATATGCGGAAGCGAAAATACCCTAACAAAAAATATTTGCACATTACAGTTATAGTTTTGATTGCAAGAAAGAAAAGAAAACCTAATAAAATAAAAATAATTACTTTTAAATTTAATTTAAAATTGACTAACAAGATATATAATTTAAGATAAAAATTTAAAACATGGTAATAAAACAAGGTACAATTTAAAAACATAAAACAACTAACCTTGTGCTAAGTGATTTTTTCATAAGTATTTAAAATATAGGAAGTAACTTTTCTGAAGTACGCTGAATATCTAACATTACTTTTTTTCCAAGGGACTTACACTATAACCCGCAAGACTAACATTCTTGTAAATACCGAAAAAATATAAATATTTTTAAATTTCAATAAAATCTGTAGAAAATGTTTTTTCTTTGGATACACAAATTATGTAGATTGTGATATTTTTTTTCCTTTTGCAGGTGTGTCGCAAAAAACTCAAGAGATCGGTTCGAGCAGGTCTCGAAAATTGAAAGTAAATGTGAAAAGTTGACAACCTTTAGGGCAGGTTTCGCTAACAGTGGTTGGCACGTGACGTCACGCGGCGTGTGTCGGAGCAATTTTCCCAGAAAGAGTCTGAAAATGCGCTTCAAGCAATTATGCGCAATTTTCTTAGCATGATGCATGGTGAGGGGAAATCGCAAAATAGCGGCGCAATTATTATATAAGACATGACCAGTTCCAGATTAAAGTAGTTAACCGGATGCTAGATATTAGATACAAACAAGCACATACACTTACAGAAACAGATGCAGATACAGATACAGATACAATAGCAGTATATATTTCTTAATGGATTCCTGTGAACAATTTAATATTTGTTTAGCAAACGCTTTCTCGTGCACAATCGAATTTTACTTAAGTGCTACATAGATAGGTATATTCGAAAAAAAATTACATATAAATATAAGTATATTGTGTACATGAAATTCGAAGAGTTTACACAAGATTCATATTCCGCATTATGACCACACACAGAAGCCATGAGAATTTCAATTGGTATGTTTTAAAAAAAAAAGCGCATCATAAATATGAAGATAGCCCATTCTATTTGGGGCTTACGTTCTGCAAATGGAGAGTGTATCCAGTAAAAAGACGGCGCCGTTGATAATCATCAGGGAGCCAGCAGCGATAGCTTTACGCTTGCGATCCTTCAGGTAGTCGTAGGTATCATGCCAATAATCGATCACCAATGCACCCGATGCCACAAACAAGATACAACCCAACAGCGAGATAAGCGCATTCAGACGTTTCTCCACAACTGAACCGATCACGTGTCCTAGAAAGATTCACATTTAAGTTGAGTTAAATCCATATTAATGGTTAATCATTCAAGGTATACTACTTACCGATAAAAAGCACAGCACAGATGATAGTGAAACCACCAATGGTTCCGTAGACAATCAGATCATGTTTGCTCATAGTATCCACCATCTCACTAAGCACACAGCAAGCAATGGCAATGGCCTGGTGAAATCAAGAAAAACAATAATTTAATATTTAGATAATTCATCTTTGTGTAAAAAATAGGAAAATTGTTAAAAAATAACAAAAAATAAAAAAAATCACCCCGAAGAAATAACAAAATACAAAACGTGACATTTAAATTGGGTATTATACTATTTCCTTATTCTTATTATAGATAAAAATCATAAAATTTCAACAATCAATGATGAAAATCAGCTTAGAGACATCTTTTATCAAACCCTTCTTAGATTGAATTTAAAATTTGTACTATTTGTCTCCTTTTAATACTTTTTTAAAAATAAGATATTGATTAAAATTTAATTTTTATGTAGCATACTTTTTGGGACCTTAGATAATTTTAATCGTCAATAAAAAATAATTATATTAGTAAAAATTGTTTTTTTTTAACCAAATGAGTATTTTATTTGAACTTTTTATAAAGAGATTATTATTTTTTGTAAAAGTATATCAAAGACAATCGAGTTGTAATAAAAAGATGTGATTTGCAAATTCCGTGAAAATTCACAAAGGTTTGAACGTATCTAGCATATGTTTTGGTATAAACCATTCCCCCAAAAATTACTCGAAATAAGTAATTAATCAGCATAGGGAATTATTTTAGATATACTAGTAGTAGGTTTTGGTTTTCTATTTTTGTTGGCAATATTTATTTGGCATGAAATATGACAAATGTGTCGGCGATAAAAATAATTCCATTGGCAAAAGCTAGAACGCCAGAAGACAGAATGGTGTTCTTATCGATGGCAGTCTCATAATTGTTTATCCAGCGATCGAGTATGATAGCCCCAGTTGAAATGAATAGTATACAGCCCGCCACTGCGAAGAGTATGTCGATTCGCTTGTCCATTTTGGCGCCCAGCAGGTGGCCTGTAAAGTGGATTGATATTCAACTTGCAAAAACAAAGAGAAGAAGAGTCCAAAGTGACAATATTACCTATGGTAAGGGAACTGCAAATGATCAAATAGCCGGCTAATGTGCCACAAACTAGCATTGCCTCGCTGCTATAGCCATGATCCGCAACGCTCTCAATCAATATGATAATGCTGGCGGTGAAGACCTGCGATGAGCGCTCGAAACTTGGATCAGACGTGGACAGACATTGGACAAGAAGGCAACAGACTGACACATTTACGGAACGGACAAGTCGAAGGTAGTGACAAACAGTTGAAAGTAGTAAAGGAATTGAATAAGGATTACAAAGAAAAGTCTAAACCGTCTTCAATCAGTCATCAATCAAAACGGAACGCAAATTTCGAAAGATGTGCGCTGACAAACAGTTGAAAAAGGAATTGAATTTACAAGTCGAAAGTAGTGACAAACAGTTGAAAGTAAAAAAGGAATTGAATATAAACAAAGATAAGTCTCAACAGTCTTCAATCAGTCATCAATCAGAACGGAACGCAAATTTCGAAAGATGTGCGCTGACAAACAGTTGAAACAAGAAATTGAATTTTAAAAATGTTGGATAAGAAAATTGAGTGCCACATTTCATCCATCATTCATCAATCAAAATAGGATATTAAGATGAAAACATTTAGCAAAGAAATTGATTATATAATGACAATCAAAATGATCGCTATTTGCAATATAATTTGAGCTTTTGAGGCCTAAAAGCCAGAACAAAAACTTCTTTTCTTAATTGCTAAATTATTAGAAATATAATAATTTATAAATAAAGCTGTTTTACTGTAGCTTGGAAAATACTTTTAAACATAATTTAGACTATTTAAGATTTTAAATTTAATAGTGACTAAAAATCAACTTCCAAAAATTCCTAGCCAAAGTCAACTCTTAAAACTTTAGGCCTACTTAAATTCGATTGTTATTATCTATATAGGTATCAGTATAGGCCAGACAGACTACCAATTGTTGTTAAATTCCATTAAAGTCGGCATGGGTAACTCCCAGTAGGAATTCCCTTCCGTTGCGAGTGTTTAAGCCAATTTGCTTATCAAAATATGAATATTATTTAGATACTCGTATTGATATCACTAAATGTTCGCTATATCGACGGGCCATTTGGCACTTTTAGTGTCAACAAAATGGAATCATATATCTAAATGCGAGTATTATAAATGGGTGCGCCCCAACTGTGCTACATCATAGTTGGGGCAATCAATCAATCAATTAGAAACGCCATTAGTGCCCGCTAATTGCCAGCTAAAAGGATGCCACGCAGTTGCGTATCCTTGCAAATATATCCCCAACACCATATCGACTATTATTTAACTTGTAACATAATGCGAGATACTTGCCACACGACAACAACAAAATGTCATTAGGAGAGCGTGTTAGCAGCTTATAGATATCATATTAGACTCTTTACTATAGATACAGCAGGCACAGTTATATACTTGATATTTTTACATACATACATATGCATATATATGGATTACTTTTTACCACGCGCCCATTAGCAACAACTAAAATTAGCTGGAATCGAACACAATTACGTATGTCAATAATTGCTAAATATTGGATCAATCATTTGCATTTGCCACATACATTTTATAAATTATATCATTTATATCATGATATCATTATGGTTCTTATAACGCTTTTGACGGGCTTTTCTTACTAACACTCTATTTCTCTGCTATAAATCTTACTGTACATCTTTATTTGGGCTTTTACAATTAATGACGGATCAATTAAAAATTTTAAATACCCCTAAACTACTAACTTTTAAGTTTTTAATTTAAAAGTTTGCATTAAAATGAAAATTAAAATGCTATTATTTAGCTTTTATTTTAGCATTTTGCAGTTACTTTGATAATTTTATGGAGTTGACAGTTGAGTAAATTTAAAAAAATATATATGTCTCCCTTGGTAACGATCGATTGAATATAACAATGCATCGATCGCCAAAGACCTTATCATATCTATCATTCTTAGTTTTATTGTCTAATCACAACAACAATTGATGTTATATGTACAGTGTATATTGGATGGACACGTGTGTGTCTGTATAATACACATATGTAGTTATAGGCAAATAAGAATAGTAGCTAAATGTAATAAACAAAATTAAAATGAATCAATGGGAAGTATTTGAGGGTTGAGTGAGATATGAGCAATCCATTTATAATATGCATAGGTAATCATAATTCGAGTATATGTCGGCACGTGTATAATCAATCCCACAAAAAAAACCTCTACACGAGGTAAAAGTCTAGTGACGAAAGCAATTTCTAGCCCCAAAATTGCTGATATCCAATTTTGTGACGAACAAAATTCAGTTTAGTCTAAAAATTTTAAATAAAAATATAAATTAATAAAAAAAAGTCGAATGTTGGCATTGTGCACTGTGAGCAAAAAGGGTGAGCTTCTTTGTACATAAAAATTACTTTTTGCGCAGTGCCGAATGCCAATTTTCGCTTTTTTTTTTAACTTTCGCCCGATCGGTCCTATGACAGCTATATGATATAGTGGTTCGATTAGAACCAACTTTAATCAGGATATACAGGTCTAACTTAAATGCATATTCTATTAGTTTGGTTACGATATCTCGTAAAACAAAAAAGTTTTTCATACTAAGACTTAATATTGGACCGATCGGTCCTATGACAGCTATATGATATAGTGGTCCGATTTGAACCAACTTTGGTCCGGATATATAAAACCAAGTTAAATGCATATTGTATTAGTTTGGTTAAGATTTCTCATAAAACAATAAAGTTTTTTCGTATTAAAACCTAATTTTGACCCGATCAGTTCTATGACAGCTATATGATATAGTGGTCTGATTTAAGCCAACTTTTGTCAGGATATATAAAACCAAGTTAAATGCATATTGTTAGAGCCGTTTTGTCAGAAATCGCCAAAATGTAAGCTAAAAAACTTTATTTCACCTGTAAAATGTTACCTGAGTGCTTTAGAACTTGAACCTGTTTCTACGTCCGACTGCGTGCTATGGAAAATATTTCATGAATAAAATTCCTTGCTCATTCGTCGCGTATTTTGATAAGCTTACAGCTCCGAGCTCTGCACCGATGTCGGTTCCTAAGACCACAGTCAAGACTTCAGTCCTAAGTCAGCCTTGATGAAGATGGTCCAATGCAGCTTTATCGACGTTGCGCTTGGAGGCTTTTTGGCATTTATCACAAGCACTTTACCCCTCACTTAACCCATTCCCAGCTGAGGTCCCAATTTCAATTTCAGCTCCAACCCAAGCTATAACTCCAGCTACAGCAGAGTGTTGTGCGTGTTTTCTTAATGGTTTTCTGCCTAATGTCTGGACGCTGTTGTGGGCCCCAAAGGGCTACAATTGATTTTGAATTATATGCCCACACTTGGCTGCCCAAGCAAGCCGCAGAATCTACACTCAATAGGGAATATGTAATAGTTTTTAGCATTTTCTGCATTTATGTAAATGCTCAATTCTCAATCAGTACAGATGTTTAATATGAAATGTTTGAATATTCGCCGAAAAGTTAAGTATAAAAATTAATGGAACCACAATTTGATAAGAGCAACCCATAAAAATACTTATTATCGATCAAATATACAGGTCAAACTTCTTTCCGATAAGTAAAACCAATGCTCGAAAGTAATTAATGAATAAATTATAAGGAAACGAAAAATATACAATGTTTTCTCAATATTAAGCTTTATCTAGCTTAAGATAATAAATATTTAAAGAATAATGTACTTAACTGCCCCAGCTGCTTTCGTCACTAACGCGAACTGCCGTCCGCAGTGATGAGCATTATTAGCTCGATTGAATGGAAATAGATAAAAGTGATTTTAGAGATATTTTAATATCTTATGATCTTTCCACTTGAAAATATTTAAAAGAACGCATAATTTTTTTTAAATAAATTTAATTATAAGCATTGCTATATTTAATTTATTTAATTAAATCAAATTAAATTTTATATTTAAATCCATTATTATAGCTGTCATTATATCGAATATTTCCCTAAAAGTACAATTCTTCATTTGTTTCAATTGTTACTATTGTTTGTATTATTTATATATAAAAATATTGACTTCCTGTCAATTAATAACGCTTACTAATTGTCACACCAAATTGTTTGACCGATAAAAATGCCAATAAAATTCGGCTATATTGTTTTAGCTACTTGACTGTACTAGTTTTGGGTTTTTTTGCGTATTATGTTTATCAAGAAATCATATAAATACTTTATACTATAAAGTTTATAGTAATACTTTGAGTAAATGCATTAAAAGAAAAATAAATTGCTTACGAGTTTGGACTGGAAATGACCTTCGAAATGATAAATCTAAAAGATGATGAACTGTCTTAGGCTGGCCTTACTGTACCAAAACCAGCATAGATATAACGTTCGCTTAAAATTCTCATAAAATGGGATTTCCATGGATTATGAAAACCGCCCCATTTATTGCTGGTCAAAAGCAAAGCCCTGCAGCTATTGGCCCAAAAGTAGTCAAGCGACTTGGCCAAATCAAGCTCAGTCGCTTCAAACAGTGCCCATATATCAAAATTATTTGAAAACAGCCAGGTTAGGTGTGTGTGTGTGTGTGTGTGTGTGTGTGTGTGTGCATGTGTGTGTGTGTGTTACGGTATGTAGCAATTAATTATATGACGCTGACATGCCATTGACTTTGGCCAATGCTCCACTGACAACCCAACACCCCACAAAACACACACACACACACACTAAATAAATAACTAAATAACAACCAAATGAACAATAACAAATGCGTTGCAAATAACCATAACAAAAATATAAAAAACAAAAATTTGCAGTTAAAACATTTATTAGCTCGTAAACAGATTTGCGAGCGTGTTGCAAGAATTTTGAAAAGGCGTAGCAGACACATGTTAATAGTGAGAGTTTAAGGAGGCACGACTAAATATCTAATACAAACAATAAGTTATTATGGCACCTTATCTGCAATACCCTAAGTCATTTCCCATGACCAAAATAATATCATATATTTACACTAAAGCTGCGAGCCAAGTCGCTGCTATATTTGTTGTAATTTTAATTGTTATTGTTATTGTTATTATTTATTTGATTTTCCGATGAGTAACGCTGCTGCACGCTGTTGCTGCTGCTGGTCAGCTCATTAAGCGTCCGACTAGCTAAAAAATTAGCTATGCCGCTCACATATATACACACACACACACACACACGAACGTACACACATTTTGATTTGTTGTTTATTTAATGCAGCGCCAGAAGCTTCGACCTTTGCCAGCTGCCCGATCCATTGGCGCACATGGCGTATGCGTAATATGCGCTCACACTTGCTATTATGACATCATCATCATCATCATTATCATCACCATGATCGACTGTCGCCAGCTAAATACATACGTGCCTAAATAATTCAAGGCGCGTCTCGGTTTGTTTACACTCGTATTCCCATTTAATTACTGAAACCCAACTGCAAACCTAAAGCTGTGAAAATGTGTCACTGAATTGAGCGGAATACCTTTTAGGTGTGCCACGCCCACCAATATTATTTGAACGTGTACTCGTTAAATGAACAGGGTCCACAACGATTCGATGATCTAAGAGTATTCGTCAGTCACTCTAATTACAACTTAAAAAATGATTCAAGTGAATGCAATTAAACATGATCAATTTCATGTTTCAGTCAACATAAAGAAAGAAAAAATAGAACAAGGCGGATTTGATATTCTTAGCATGACAAAAATTTAATACCCTTACAGATTATTCCTATATCGTTTAGTCCTTCATTATTTTTGTCTTTGCATTATTTTAGAAAAACACCAACTTCGATTCAACTTCCAATTATCGACTGATAATTTTTAAGGCAGCTGTATTTTATACGATACTTTTAGTTTTCTTAAGGTAAGTCGCAAAATCTATTTTCAGTTGTGACTAGAGCCTGAATTAAAAAGTATATCATATAAAATAAATAAATAAATTTCCGTTAAAAAAGAAATTAAATAAAATACAAATAAATGAATTTATATAATTAAATAAATTTAATTAAATACAATTAAATGAAATGAAATAATTAAATAAATTTAATTAAATCCCTTAAAACAAAAAATATTCGAATCTTTTCTTATTTTTACATGTCATTTTAAGGTCAACAGAAAGTTGGTCAGAGAACCAAATTTGTATAGTTTAATTATACTTTAAAAAAACAAAAATATAATAAACAAATAAGAGAATATATTTTGGTCAAAAAAATTAGATGACATTAAAAATCGGACACGCCTTTATTTTATGATGTCGCCCTGCAAACATTTCACAATTATTTTCATTCAAGAATTGATACAGTTTATCCTATTAATCCTATGTTTATTTTTAAGTCCTTCACAATATAACTTAACAGATTTAATGGTGATGGTTTTACAAATCTAATAAGCAGTATTGAAACCCAATGAAACCCACATTAAATCAATTAAGATATATTGTGAAAGACTGAAAAATAAACTAACCCTTAACAAAAATAATGTACGAATTACGTATTTATAAGATGTAGTAACCTCAACTGTATCAAGTTTCCAAACTAGCTAAATTTAAGTTTGCGATATCAAGAATTATACTACATCGGAGTGCATATTATACTTATATGATTTATTAAACAAAGAAAAAGTCTAGTATATTTCCAGTTAGATTGGCAAGTGAAAAGTGTAACATTGTTGCCGACACATAAAACTTAAGTAATTTCGCCTTGAAATTTCGAGTCACATTGTATGTATGTTATTTTTAACTATGATAATCCGCACATGACAATAAAACTCAGGAGTCAATGAGCTCATGTCAAGCCAGAAGACACAAATGTTGCATGCACAATAAAATTTGTGTAATTATTGCTCATACGCCATGTTGCACTGATACAAAGTGAGGCTATCAATTATTGAATAACAAAAAGCAAAACAATAACAAAAACAGCTGATAAACTGAATTGAAAACAAAGTGCAATTTGTCGTTAAACAATATATTTAAATGTTTAAGAGTTCCGATTTGCTACGAGTGAAAATTCCACAAAATAAGTGAGAAAATATAATTATAAAGAAAATCTGACTCATAGCGCTTTCTATGCCAATATGTAAATCAAATAAATAAATAATAAAAATTTAATCTGTGTTTGGCTGACATCATACTATAGAAGCATCTTCACAAATCAAACGGAAGTCAAAATCACGTTGAATTATAAATCTTTGTTTATGAAACATTAAGGCGGTCATGTCGACTGACTAACCGTGAATGTAATGAGAATCCCAGTATCTGGTTTGTTTGTATCTCAGAGACTTACAAAATTAATGACATCATGGGAGCTGAGATCATAAAAGAATGTTGCTGACACGCTTTAGAGAACTACGCAGTTGTGAAGTATGCCATCAAAATAAGGAATCAAACCAAAAACAAAAAATTCAAGTAAGAAAACTTAATTGGAGTGTGCTCGACTACGAGATACCTATCATATTATAGCACATCATATGTTTCGTATCTTGAGTCTTTAGTTTTAAAATTGCTCTTGTAATTTGATTTTCAACGAGCCAAATTTTAAAATAAACTCAATCTCTAAGAAGTCTATGCACAAACTTAATATACCCTCGACCAGGGTATATAAATAAACTCCAAAAAAATAAAATCCCAAATAACGTCATGACCATTGAAAACGAGTCTGGCCAACGAAAACCGGTTGCTGCAAGGCAACTGTTTAGAGGGTAGAAAACGAGACAAAAAAGAAAAACCAAAAAAAAAAAAAGAGCAACAGCTCTCACAGCAGCCGGCAAGACATTTAAGTTGACAGGAGCAATAGTTCAGATTAGAAAAGGGATATAGAAAGAGATAGAGCTACATGCAGACAGACATCAAAGGTGTACATATACAATTGACAGACACTGTACTCACCAGCTCAATGATCTTCAATAGCAAACGATTGTTAAACTCCATCGCGTTTTCTTTCTGACGTTCGACGTTCGACTTTCGCTTTTCAAATCGTTTTAGCTTCGGCTTTTGGTTCTCCTTATCCACTCACGACCTATCGACGTATTGCCTTCACGTTGTGCGAAAACTGACTGACCCAATGCGATGCCAGCGTGCGCGTCTAAAGCTCAGGCAGCAATTGCGTTAAGCAGCGACGTCGACGTCGACTGTGACTGCGACTGTGACTGCGTTAATGACGGCGAAATTCCCGTCGATTATGGTGGCAACTGGTGTGTGTTCTTGTGTGTGAATAAGTACATACGCATGCATTGAATATATGTATGTATGTATATATGTATATGTATGTGCTCTTACTCTTATCAATGCCAATAACCAAATACTAATAAATGTGTACATGTTTTAATATAAATAAGTAAATACATCTCATATGCATTTGCATATTTAACTAGGAACACATTTATATACCCTGTAATCATTGCAAATTAATAAAAATAGACCAAACTCGCTCGCGGTGCTACAGTCGAGCATACCCAACTGTCGGAGACCCCGTACTTACTATGGAAAAAAAAAGTTTTTCATACTAAGACTTGATTTTCGCCCGATTTGAACGAACTACGGAAAAGATGTATAAGACTAACTTTAATGCATATTATCTCATAAAAAAGGTGGTCCGATTTGAGCCAACTTCGATCAGGATATATCGATCGATTGCATATTCTATCAGTTTGGTTACGATATCTCATAAAACAAAAAAGTTTTTCATACTAAGACTTAATTTTCGCCCGATCGGTCCTATGGCAGCTATATGATATAGTGGTCCGATTTTAACCATTTTTGATCAGGATGTATAAGACTAACTTAAAAGCATATTCTATCAGTTTAATAACGATATCTCATAAAACAATGACCAATTTAAAATTTTTTACCGGTATGTACCAGTACTGATACCGGAACCGAAAATCCGAAACCGAAATAAGATATTTTATCAAAATATATGTTTTGGGACGTACTGGAACCGATATTTGTATCGGTTAGATTCCCTTGTTTTAATACATAGTACTTATTTAACCCATGTGCGTTATACATTGAAATATACACATAATATGAGAAATTATAAAGTATATTACAAAGTTGTTTATAATGAATAGATAAAGGAGGAGAATTGAATGACATTTCTATTTGATAAAAGATTATCAACAAAAATAGAGATAAAAATAAAAAAAAAATTGAAACAAAACTCAAATTACGATCATAAGCCAATTTATTTAACTAGTTGGAGCGGCGGCAATGTGCGCTAACGCTCGCTTTTCCTCAAAGATGGCCACAAACTCTGGATCGAGTTTGGAACTAGCACGTTGGCTGAGCAGAGCGATGTTCTTGATGTCGCCATGATCCCGCTCGAAGGCGATAAAATCAATCCAAACAGTTGGATCTTGCTTCCCGAAATAAGTAGCCATAAATTCGTAGCAATTGCGCCAGAATTTAATTGTTGGCTTATCCTGTAATGGGGTAATTTATTAACAGTGAGTCATACAAAAGAGATTGACAATTGTTTTACCTTCAGTTTGGAGCTCTCTATCAGCTTAATCATCTCCCGATGTAGCTGTACGGACATGGGCGGTTGTATTGCTAATTTTTTATATTCATCGCGTGATTTGGTCGGCGAATGCTCGTGCCACAAATATCGCAGGTAGCTGCAACGCAGAGCAGCAAACTCCGGCCAAGTCTCCTTGCAGGCCTGCATAAAAATGTCGTTCAGTTGCCGCCTGGACTGAGAATCACCACGTGCCCGATAATAGCTAATGACACTCTCCCAGAGAGGTAAGCCGGCAGCGCCCATTGTCCGGCGCACCTGACTGAACAACTTGTGGATGGTCGGCTCGTCGTCGTTGCGAATGAGAGCGGCCAAGAGCAGCTCGTGCATGCGCATCGATGGATCGTGCTCCAGTGCCTCGGTGAGAATGCGAACACAAGCATCGCCGCCATTCTCATTGCTACCAAGTATCATACTAAGTGTGGCATAATGTTTTGAATGCATCAGCTTGGACTTATGGCCATCCTGTAGAGCTGTGCCCAAACACTGTTGTGTGTAGGCGCGCTCTGTTTTGTGATTCCGGCTAAGCGCCAACATGGCTTCCAGATATAAATTCCACATCTCCTGCGTCTGCACATGCTGCACAGCCGTCTTGTAAACAAGCACACACAGCTCAATGCGACGCTTCTTCGAACGTGCCTGCCACACAGAGTTCTCGTCTGATCGCATCTTCTTCTCAGACGGCTCTCCGCTGGCTTCGATCTTCTCCATATGTTTTTGTAAATCACCCAAATGGAAGCCACGCAGCTCGCGCTTTGCCAGTGCATCCCACAGGGCTGGTTCACGCGAGAACTTTGTCTGTATGTCCTCAATAATATAATGCTGAAGATTGACCGTCATCTCCGGGTAATCCTCACAGGCTTCGAGCAGTTTTAAAAAGTATTCCAAATGTGTTATATTCGTCAAGCTATTCCGATAGACGGACACAACCCGCTCCAGTTTAATCTCCTGCTCGGAGACTGTATTCTCATCTAGATTGCGTTTGCTGTCTGCCTGGGCAGCCTCCTTGAGAAGTATATCGAAGAAAACCTTATTAATCACCTCGGAGGCTGGATGTCGTTGTAATCCACGCAGCAGTAAATTCTCCACCCGTGTGATGTTAAGGCGATTGTATTCGTAGAGCCACAATGCGGCACTTGTCCAGGACTCTGGATCGTCACCATGATACTGTGAGAGGGATACATTATTACCAACATACTATTGAGCATTGGGATCTCATTTTAATCTTACCGACAGCATCTTCTCATAGATGCCAGCCACCTCCTGTGGTGCGGATTTCTTGCTGAACTTGATGAAATTATTCCACAGACGCTTCTCATGTGCAAACTTCACCAGCATTTCCCTGTACATACGTATAATCCGGGTGGCTATGGAGGATTTCAGACCGCGTAATTTCATTCCCGCGATTTTCTCCTTTTCGGTTATTGTCATATGCATTTGAGTCTCGTATACAATAAAGTCCAAATAATCGGCAATGCTCTTTTTACTTTTTGTTATATTTAACAGCAAACGTTCGCGCTTTCGTACACATTCTCTAAAAGTTAAGGCAAAAACATTAACAAGGAAATGTATAATACTGTAAATTTTTACTTTGGCGTCTTTGGATTATTTACCTGATTTGATCTGCTGTGAAGACCTGGTAATGCTTCATTTGCTCATACTCGGGCAGCAGGCGCTCCTGCAGCTCGGCAATAAATTCACCCATTGTAACTTATTGTATTCACTCAGAGTGCATCTAAATAAATTAAATATTTATTTTATCAAGTGCCGCGCACGTTGTCCACATGCCGTTTGGGATCAGCTGTAGGGAAATTTTGTCATCGATAGTTTATTGCAATCATCGGCTATGAAGGGTACATTGCTGCCAACTTTTTAGAGCAAAAATAGCTGTTTCTGACTGAAAACCATCCGAAAAATAGCTAAAACAGCGATTTTTAACTTCAATTTTATTCATTTATTCATAATAAATATTCATCATTTTGTCTAATTCGAAAAAATCCTTACAACCTTTTACAAAAATTTATCACTTTTATTTTATATAATTTCTAATTAAAAATTTTTATCAAATTGTTCAATCATTGCAAAATTTTTTGGTAAATGATTATAAAAGAGTTCACTTTTGAATTGTTCGCCGTCAGAGGCAATTTGTTTGGATTAGCTGAGGGGAAATTTTGTTATCGATTTGTTGCGTGGAAATTGCATTCCAAACCAGTTTTGGCAGATTTTTTAGGTGTGCGGTCACCCTAAATACCAAAATACCTTAAGACTGGTCACTTTTTTCAAAAACAATTTTTTTTAGTTAACAGTAAATAAATAAAAGTTGAGAGAAAACACAAAAGCAAATTGCAATGGCCGAATTCTCAGTGGAACGTGTGGAAGATAAGCGAACGGTGAATGGTCGTACAGAATATTATTTAAAGTGGAAGGGATATCCACGCAGCGAAAACACTTGGGAGCCGGTCGAAAATCTCGATTGTCCCGATTTAATAGCAACGTTCGAGGAATCATTAAAGAATAACAAAAAGGAGACAAAAAAACGACTCTCCACATCATCCACACCAGAATCGATACGTAGTAAAAGGAAATCATTCATGGAGGAAGAAACCGATGAACAGAAAAAGTTGATTGGCTTTGATCGCGGCTTGGAGCCATCGAAAATTCTGGGTGCCACCGACTATGCCGGATACCTAATGTTTCTAATGAAATGGAAAGGCAGCGATCACGCCGATTTAGTGCCCGCCAAACAGGCGAATGTCAAATGTCCTCAAATTGTTATTCAATTCTATGAGGAGCGTCTCACATGGCACACGGGCAACGGCAATGGCAACGGCGGCGGAAGCGATGGAACACCTGGCAGTGCAGCAGGCGCAAGTCCTAGTGGCAGCATCAACGATGAGAACATTAAGCCGGATGCTGGCGTGGAATCGGGGAATGCTGACACCATTTAAACCATAAAAACACTTGCATCGCAATACGCGACCATACATACATACATACATATGCTCGCTCCTACGTTTTACAAATTAATTATGTCTATAATCACTGTGGAACAAAAGCATCAAGAAGGATGCGACTAGCAATATACATACATACATACATATGTATGTACGAAGGCAGAAAGGAAAATTTGCTACAACTGTCGGATCATTTATACAATACAATACATACATACTAATCATAAGCATTATTGCATGTTAATTACAACGCCCAACAGATTGAAAATGTTGGACAACTTTCTAAAATAGTATATATACATATTAATATGTAACTCAAATAAACATGTTTCTGATTTTTAATATTATTAAGTCAACGAAAAGAACTATTATTTCTCCCAAATGTTGCCACCCTGTGAAATTCGCGGATCTGGCAGTATGTACCAATTTCGGTCAGTTGTCAAAATTGGTACTTTAAATTACTCTACCTTTTTTTTTTTTTTTTTGAAAATTTCATGATTTTGAAGCTAGAATTTTTAATTTGTTGGAATTTTCTGCATTTTTAAAATTTTTTTCAGAATTAAATTTGTAACTTCTCTCCCCTTGGGAGGAAAAGACTCAAACCTGCATTAAAATGTTTACCTTAGTTTTATGTAATTTTAAATTTTTATCAAATTTATTAAGTTTTTTGCATTTTTAAATTTGCAATTTTTATCAGTGATGGGTCGATATATTAATTGGCGATATTTTAGTAGAAAAAACGATATTATTTCGATTTGTTCGATAGGCGCCGAAGCCAAGCCGGCAAACTAAAAACAGAAACAAATTAAAGAATTTTTTTTTATAAATTGTTAAAGAATGGCTCAATCAAGCTCCATGAAGCTGCTTGGCGCACGCAACATGAGTTGCATTGTGGAGCGCATGGAGTGGAACAACAAAATGGATTTAATAGCCTACGGCACTGAGAAAGGTGCGTAAAAGGCGGCAGCAACGATTCCCTCTTTATGCATTCGTTTGATTTGAATTTGATTGCAGGCGAAGTAATTATACAGCGGCTAAACTGGCAAAAGATTGTGACATTTCCGACGCCCGGAGAGGATGTACGCGTCCGTTCGCTCAGCTGGCAAATGGATGAGACGCTGCTGGCGGTCGGTTACAGCAATGGGAAAGTGGCGCTGTTGGATGCGGAGAGTGAAACCATAATATCGGGCTTGATTTACGAGGACGACATCAAGAAGGTGTACTTTAGCAAGGCAATCAACTGCAGAGAAAGCCTCGACAGTTACACATGCACTGCCAAGGACAAGCACAAGCGTTATTTGCCAAAACTGCCACCGCTTACCAATATTGATCCCTGCCTGAAGACACTTGACCAGAAGTCGTTTCCCAAAGGATCACCCTGTTTCCTGGTGGTTATCATGCGCAGCGGCAAAGTCCATTTGCTGCTACTGGGCGCCCTACAAGCGGGCAGCATCGATCTCACCCAGCACATTCTGCATCCGGAGAACTTTGATGTGTATGATGTGCGCTTAAATGGTGACTTTAATGCCATTTACGCGCTGCTCCGCGATGGCCAACAGTTGAAGCTGCTGCACTTTCACAACCAAGTGCTACAGGACAGCATATCGCCCATGCTGGAGCTGGCTTCCCACTGCGCCAATATACTGGAAACCAAAAAGTAAGCAACTCTTTCAGCAATCACTTTCATATCATCTCTTTTATGATCTTTCATCTTTCATCTTTCTCTGTATAATCAGTTACATCAACGATACACAACAGTGCCTGACGGAGGCTTGGGAGACGGTTCAACTGGAGATGGACAATAAACTGACCAAGTATGCCAATTCACAGGCTTATGGCATGATATCTGCCAACTTTCTGGAGCTGCTCGTATTCGGTTATGCAACCTTGGAGGTCGAGGAGTTTTTGTTCGAGTGAGTTACTTGGCTACACTCACTATACAGTACTCATGTGCCTTGGCGCTCTGTTCTTCTCACTGCAGAACGCTGACGGAGAAGGTATTTAAGAAGATCGCCAATTCGGTGGACTTGAGCCTTAATAATCTACAGGGATTGGTCTTTAAGCAATTGAATGGAGCTGCCATCAACATGTTTTACTTTCTCAATACAATCGCTGGCTTTGGTCGCATGACGCATTTCTTTGATGTGAGATTTGTTGAAAACGAAAGTTAGCAATGATTGTAATTCCAATTTAAAATATTGTAGGCACTCATCTCTCCAGATGTGGCCAGCGAGGCAATGCGTGCTTGTGGCGCCTTCTTGCTGAAGGTTCACGAACTGCAGCGGACAATTGATACGCTGGTGAATGACATGAAGCTGTTTCATTCTTGGATTATATTCACCATACTGCGTCTGTCCAATCAGGAGATACCCGATGACATGATCTTTACCGGCAAGGAGAACGTTGCATTGGTCGAATTCTTCTGCAACATGGAACCGGATCTTCAGGGTCAATGTGAAGGTGGCGATGAGCGAGATGCAACGACATCTGCCGACACAGAAGACTCATCATCCGACGCAAGTCCAAATCCCATGCTTACACGCAGTAAATTCAATCTGGAGCGTGTGGGACAATATCTGGAGAATACATATTTGACGCAGCCACAGCCATTAAATTCATCGGAGCTCTGGTCGCGAATGCTCGCCGAGAACGAATGCCTGGCCGAGTGCAATCTGTTTGTGCCCCATGACAAGAAGCTCTCGCTGATACAGCAGCGGGAGAAAATGTTCAATGCCATTGATGCAGTGTTCCACAAGCCGACAGAGAGCATTAGTGCCAGCTTTAAGCTGACCACGGCTGTGATATGTGGCGATCTGCCGCAGTTTGCCTGTGAGCCATCGCTCGAACAGGAGGATCAGTTGTCCAACTATGATTTCATCAACTGCAGCTACCATGTGCATGAGGCAAGCAAATGTGATATGTTGGCGGTGACAATCAGCTGGCAGGAGGCCATGATACTGGAGTTTAGTCGCGGCGAGGATTGCCTCTTGCGTTGCACGCGGGTTCAACTGTTCCCTGGTCCATTTACGCCGCAACTGCACGATGATTACTACAATCTACGCTTTGTCGATCTACAGTTCTATAACGAATCCGCAATCTCAATGCTGGCACAGACAACAACACCCACACCCGGTGTACGGCCGCACAGTTACTTTGTGCAGTTCTCCTTGAGTGCGGCACGCAATCAATGCACCCAGCATCAGTTGGCGCCACTCATGAAGCTGCCGGAGGCGACGGTCACGCACAGCATACACGATATACCGGATGCGGCCACATTTAAGGCATTAGATGGCGTCTGCGAAATGCTGGCCGTATCCGGCAGTCGCAAAGTTGCCACCGTGCTCTCTGACCGACGCCGCAAGATGACCATATTCGAAATGGAAATCGAAGAGGAGGAGGATGACACTGAAATGTCGCAAGCTTCGTTCTTGGAGATCAGCAAAGAATCCGTGCTAGCCGACAAATCCGATGCGTAGTTAATTCCATCAATTACACATTTGTTACGCGACGAGTATTTCCCCTAAAATATTTAGTCGTTAAATCAATAAAACTCTTAATAATGTACAGACTTATATGTATAATATTCGCATTGAAATTAGCGTAAATATTCCGTATTTTTTAAATGCATAGAACTTTGTATTCTTATGGTTTTTTTCTAAATGTATGTATAAAATCAATGCACACATTTATTATCTGAATTTAAAGTTGGACAATGTCCAAATATAATTAAAATATATAGAAAATGTATTATAAATTCTAAATGTTCAAAATATAACTTATGCTCTTTCAGCAATTTTTTAATAATTGTATATAATTGCATTGTTTTTAATAAGAATCCAAAATTCTACGCATTTAAAAGGGAAACAATATTGTTACACCTATTTTTCACATGTGTATATACACACATTTAAAATGAATCCCAGTCCAAAAAAAAAAATTCAAGTGTTTCAATTTCTTGTTTTTACTACTCTTTACTTAGCAAAGAAATATTATATATTATAATTATAAAATACATTTATGTACAAAACATAAAACAAGCGATTGCGATTTGACGTAACACGTTAACGTGAAATCCAAATTAAATTTTATGCAACTAAATGTTGGTACATTCAATTTTGAGCCACAAAAATGTATATCAAATATAATCTAATCTCTAAAGCTCCTTGGACACTCCGACTAAATTTAGATGGAAATTGATAATTAAAACAACTATTAACAGCATTGGGGGAAAACCGAAACGAGCGAGAGAAAAGTTGTGATAAATTTGTACAATTATATAGGGAATCCGGACTTTAATCCGAGATTATATATATGTATATGTATGCATGTATGTAAGTAGTTTAGTTGATAGTTTAAGTTGATTCAACTTTTTGGCTGACGTATAATTCAGTTTTGTTGTCTCGCTCGCACGATGATGATCCCATTTCGCTTACACAAATTGTGCTATTTCTGGTTTTTTGAGCATAAATCTTGTTGGCCAAGTGTCGGGGGCATTGCGAGGATTGTCGGTGGGACTGACAACTGAACTAACTGATCTCATACTGATATGCATCATCGGAGTCCTCGTCGCTGGACAGATCGCGTTTACGTCGTCGCTGTTCGCGTTTGCTTAGCTTTTTTGCTGGCGCCGTAGCTGGAGCAGTAGCTGATGCAGGTGCTGTTGCCTCATCTTCCATCTCCACCTCCTCCTCCTCCTGCTCCTCCGCTTCAGCAAGCACAGCCGCCTCATCCGCCTCCGCCTCCTCCTCTTCAGCTTTCTTCTGTGTCTTGACTAGCTCACACAAGTATTTGTAGCGCACCAGACACTCCTCCTTGGTCTTTTCCGGCACACTGTTGGCAATCTTTTGCCAACGATCGCCTCCACCAGCCGTCTTGCGATATTTAACAATGGCCGCCTCCAAGGCGCGCTGCTGTTCCTGTGTCCAGTTCGTTTCTGGAATAAGCATGCTCTTCTCATTGGCGGTTCCAGCGCTCTTCTTGACCTTCTCCTTGCGCACCGCCTGCTGCGACTCCTGCACAATGTTCTCGGCCACGCTTTCGGATTGTCCAGGTATGCGATAGCCATTCTCCTTCATCTTGGCCGCCATAAAGGTAACCTCTTGCACGGTGCGGTTCATGGACTCGGCTATTGTATTCCAGCGACTGCCCGCACCCCCTGGATACTTTTTAACCAACCGTATAAGCTCTGTCAGATCCTCGTCTGTCCAAAAGCCGCCACTGACTGTACTCTATAAACGCAATAAGTAAAAAGTTGTACTACGGATCGGAGAGGTTAAATAGAGCTACTTACCTTTTGCGAAGCAGGTCGGATGGCGTCATCCTCGGTGAGTTCGCGCTCTTGGATTTGCGAGTAGCCGCGCAACTCTTCGGCGGTCTTCTCCGGCGCCTTTGTGTTCTGTTTGCGCTTGCGTAGATTCTCTTTGTGCTCCTTACGCAGACGCACTTGCTCCTCAGCCTCACGCTCCAGTTCTTCCTGGCGACGTGCCGCTTCCAGCTCTCTAAAATATAGAATACACTTTGAGTGGTTGCCACTTGGAGACTAACACATTTCAATACTCACTGTCTGCGCTTCTCCAGCGCCAGTTCCTTGAGCTCGTTGGCCTTGCTAAATGCATTTTGAATGGTCTTGGGCAGATTCCAGATAGCCACTGGTATTTGAATGGGCAGCGTATTGAGAAGCGATGGTATGGGAATCTCACTGAAAATGACATCCATATCGATGTTCTTATTACGTTTCTGCAGCTTCTTTAGCTTCGTTCCAAACACCTGTTCCGCCGTGTACTTCTTCTCAAGATAGGCGGCCCAGGCGAACAAATACTGGCCGACGGTAATGATCAGGAATAGGATGAATGCACCCTCGTAGAGGCCAATCTTGCGCATGCGACGATAATAATACAGGGCAGACTTCCAGTTGGGCATTCCATCGCGCAACACTTTGTCGTATTTTTCGCGCTTGGACGCATCCTTGAGAACCTCGTAGATGGAGACGAGATTGCGAAACTGAATGTTGGCATCCTCGGCCGCATTCTTGTCCGGATGCAGCACAATGGAGAGGGTGCGAAACGCTCGCTTGATTTCATTATTCGTGGCAGTCTGATTAATGCCCATAAACTCGTAGAAGTTTTTATTGACCTCTTCGATCAGATCGAATATCTCCAACTCCTCCGAGTGCCAGGCACTGGTCGAGCCACATAGCAGCAGGAGGCCAAGCACAATTGCTGGCACCATCGTTCCGGCGTGCAGCTGCATCTAAAGTTCTAAAAATTTAATGAAACCGAAATACGCCAGACCCCCGCACGCTTACACATACACACACGCACACACAGGCATTCGCGCACGCACTCGCGATGAACTGTCAACGTCAAAAGTGGCAACGTCACCAGTAAACAAAAACAATGCACTATTATATGTTGCCATACCGGTCTGATCCAGGGCTACGGCTGCCATATTTGGTACATTTGTAACCAAACTGGTACATTTATTTCTGTTAGTACACCGCTGGTTCCAGATCGTTAAATGAATGGCAAGAGCGGGCAATTTAAATGTGAATTTATTTTTAGCTAATTCCTCACTAAATTTATAGTTTAATTAAGTTCTAATTTGAAATTAAGTAATATAAGGTTTAATATTTTTATGAAGGTTTGAAGCTCGTCACCCCTCGGGTGAAGAAGTTGTAAAATTTAATTCTAAATGAAAAATCCAAAATTCGACAAAATTCTAACAAAAATTCTAAGACAATTTATAAAATTCTGGTTTCAAAATTTAGAAGCCGCAGTTTAAGTGGCATATAATGAAAATTTTTAATTCAAAATTGGATAACATAAATTTGATTCTTTTATGAATGCTTTGAGTTCGTTGTGCCTCAGGGGAAGAAGTTGTGCAACTAAGTTTAATTCATTTAAATCCAAAAATTGGCAACAGTGTTCTTATAACCGCGAACCAAGCCTGCAACTCGTTTTTTTTTGTGACATGACTATTGAAAAAAGTTGGCAGCACTACTACTATATTTGACATCCACTGTTGCCAAACTGTCTATTTTATAGCTAGTTCTGGATATTTTCAGAGTTCGATAGGTAGAAATATTTGAAAATTACTATTGGCCGGGAATCTGGCTACTTTAAAGATATATTCAGCTATGTTTTGCTTTTAATATTTTTTCTTAAGCTTATCGATAAGGATTTTGTCGAATTAGAAAAAATTACTGATATATTAATATATAAATGAAAAAAACTGATAGTAAAAATGTCTAGCCATTTTGCATCACAATTTTAGCTAGTTTTCAGATGCTTTCCAGACAGAATCAGCTATATTTTGTGTCTAAAAAGTTGGCAACACTGGAGCGAAACTCTATTCGATACAACTCTAAACCGTAGCGCTGTAGGAGGATTTGCAAAAGACGAAAACAGTGAAAGCGGTGTGAAAAAGCAGGCGAATAGAGATAAGAAACAAAATACAAAAGTCAACGCAAGCAGCAGCGGCGCGCCGTGTCGACAGCGCTAGCCGCTGGAGCTGGTTTTAAATGGATTAAGCGTTGCTCGCCATATCAAGCAGAGATAACAATAAACTAAGGGGGGGAGGCGGTTAAACGGAAGCGAGAGCGCGGAACGGAACGGAACGGAGTCATGTCTTCGGCCGTCAACATACAAATCGTATCGATGCCGAATCTGGCCAAGATCGAGAACTTTTTCAAGGATGTCAGCTATCGTGAGACGATCGAGTACAGCGCCAATTTCAACACACGCCTCTGCATTGAACGGCGACTGCGGCTGCCGTTCCTCGATCCGCAAACGGGCGTCGCACAAAATCACTCCCAGCTGTTCATGGATAAGAGACAACGAATGCCGGGATTTCGACAGGGCCAAATCTACACGTATCCCGCGACACGTTGGCGCAAAAGTCGGCGCCAGTATTTAACCAAAATGTACAGGTGAGCGAGAGCCATAGAGTGAGAGTGAGACTAATCATTAATCATTCAAATTGAAATCTTAAATCTAGTTCCACACACAACAACAGGTTTCCCGAGCGCCCCTTTCAGGCGTTGCGTAAGGAGCACGAGGCACTGGTGGCCAGCGGCATTAATATTGGCAGCGTCACTGGCCTCGGGGGCATCACTGGCATCGGAGGCATCTCTGGCATCGGAGGCATCACTGGCATCGGAGGCATCACTGGCATCAGTGGCACCGGCGGCAGCATAGGCAGTGCAAATAGCAGCAGCTCCACGTTGAGTCTCAATATGCTAACGGGCGGCGGCGCATCGACGACGCCAACGGTTCTGAGCACGCTCCACAGCGACACCACGCACGACTTCAATGGTGCGTTCAGCATGGAGGAGTCGTGCTCGCTGGGCGCCGCCGGCGGCGACACATCCGACAGCAAAGACAGTCAACTGCCAACACAACAGCAGCAGCAACAACAACAACAACACGCGAAAGATGAACTGCCCAAAGAGTGGTTCTACGATGAAATGGATATGAACGATGTGGATTCGCTTGAGGAACCGAAATCACCAGCCGATGATGAGTACGACTATGATCCACGTTATGGCAATAAGAAGCGACGCAAGCGTCGGCCCGGGAAGCGTGCAACGACACACGCTGGCGGGGAAACCACCAGCATAAGCATCAGCAGCAGCGCACGACGACGCAGTGCGGCGACACGGACGCGTGTCACGACCACAGATGCGGCGCTGGATGCCTCACTGGAGGCCATCGAGGCGGGCGGCGATATTGGCGGCACGCCGACAACGAGCAGCGGCCGCAGATCTCGCGTTGCCGGCACACGCGGCCGTCGACGTGCCAAAGGCGGCACCTCGACCAGCACAACAGCCAGTGGCAGCAGTGGCATGCCCAGCAATACATGTGATCCCCCAAGTCCGGGCCTGGTTAATGAGCCGCCATCGTTTGAGAGTGCCGCGGCTGCTGTTGGCGTTGGTGTCGGCGCCGAGGATGGCAATGCACATCTGCGCAATTATCGCAAGTATCTGTAACGCAAGGATCGGACCATGTAGGTGGCATTGTGTACGGACCACGTTCACCCAAGCAACCAACCACCTACCGACCTACCTACCTACCTACCTACTACTATCTATCTATCTATCTATCTATCTATCTATCAATCTATCAACCAATCTACGTATCTTGTTTATTGCATTCGTTTATTTAACGGTGATTACTATTTTTTCAAACATATGTAATTTAAAGTTAGTTTAAGGCTTAGTTTATTAGTTCCTTATGCGAGTCCAGACCCAACCAGACCAGACTAGACAAACCAAGAGACAGAAGCACCAAAACCACATCCAAGCAGTCGTAGCTAAATTATAATTCTACTGGTAACTCTGTCGCCTATCTAATTGTACGTTCCCATAGCCAATTGATTGTTAATACTGATCTAAGGTTTATACATATGTAGTATATAGCCTAAATATGCACATACCAATATACATATATATATATATCTAATATATATATATTTATATGAAGCGACTTTACTTAAACGCGGTCAATTTAATCGCAAACTCTTAACGGTTTTTATTGCCGCCACAATTTTTTGAAACATGATTTTTTTTACCTTATTATTATTTGATTTTATTATTATTTTTTTTTTAAATGTATCTTTTTTTCAGTTTAATTTATATTTAGTGGAAATTTGAAAATGCATTGGCGAAATGTATTATTAGGCAGTGTGGTAGGGTTTAGGGTTCCAGTCCAGTTCAGTCCAGCGTAAAATACAAAACAAAAACAAAAAAAAACCAACAAACAAAAAACAAACGATTTCGTAAACCAAAATTTTTCTCTAGGAATAGTAAGTTTCTTAAGGAAGAGAGCGAGCTGAAATACAAAATAAACAAAAACTGTGTACATTTTGAAAATCAACGACAAAAATTCTAATAAAAATGAAAGCAAAACGAAAAAAGCAAAAATACAAACACTTTTGGAAAGATTTTATACAAATTTTACAAAAATACTTTGATCTGGACTATACATATTTTGTGTATGTATGTGTACACTAACCACCAAACTTGGCTGAAGAATAAAAAAAACCCCCAATTTTATGATAAGGAGCTATTTTTTGTATATATAAAAATCGTAATTATAAAACATTTTTTCAATCGATCTCGAAATTTGTTTGGACTCAGATTAAGGCGTACGGAATACAGTGGGGGGATTCCTGAAACTGTTTTAGATGTGATTTAGTTCAGAGTTTGAAATCAGGTGTTTAATGCTGCTTTAAAAAGTCTAGTCACACTAAAAGATTTTAAATAATTTAAGTCAATCAGCTGTCCAAGAAACTAAATCAAATCTGATTCGGGAATACCCCTTTTTATCTCAGCTTATATGAATGAAACGAAATCGACTCTACATCTGTTCCAGGAATATTCCTTATGTTCGTTTTATTTTACATTAATAACAACAAATAATATTCATCTCGCTTAAATGCTAGTGAAATCTTCGCGGAATGTGAAGAACACTGATTTCTTATGTTGAATGACATCATAAAAATTTTAAGCCAAGGCAAAAGTTTCACATTGAACGCTTCCCGTTTAGGATTTACCGTTTAATGATCATATGGCGCTATTAGCTACAAAATTTAATCGATGACATTCATGTTACTTTTCATCCTTGCTGCGTTTGGCGGATGAGGGTGAGGATGAGGATGGTGATGGCGACGTTTCGGATGTACGCTTGCGTTTGTTTTTCTTGTTTGACAGCTCGTTGTACGCTTTTATTATTTGTTCGCTCATTTCATCGACATTGGGAAACTTTTGGGCGCGAGGTGTACGCTTTAAACCGGACCAAATCGGATGCAGCTCAGTGGCAACTGTTGTGGGTTGGGGAGAAAAGGATAACTCAAATGCGCCACGCCTGGGAGCTCCCAGGGCGTTAAGCTGCAATTGAAGTTTGAACTGCTGGCCTGCATTCTGGAGACTAGTTTGCAAGGCAGCATGCAACTCCTCGGCTCGGCGACGAAAGACTCGTCAAGAGCGGCAATGCTCGACGTAGAGTACCGGATTATCAGGATCCAAATCATTGGACTCCTCGCTTTTTGGCGGTGCCTGCAGATGAAAGATATGCCTGTTGGTAATATTATGTATTACATAATTGTTCTTACTTACAGGTTTGCGCACAGCTTTTTTAGCTCGCTTGGGTGGCATTTTGAACTTAAAACACGACTACAAATAGGTAGAAGCTAAATTTTTTAAGAAAATGCGCGAATATAAAGAATAGTATTGGTAAACACGCAAAAACAAATTGCACATCAGAGAGAAAAGAAGTGCTGGTAAACGGGCCATTAAGCTACAATCCAAAAGTTCCTTTTGCAATTTAAAAATTCATTAAAAAACTATTGGAGTCCCTTACTAACTTATACATCTGAATTAAAATTATATTTTATACTACAAAAAATAAATTTAATAAATGCTAGCTGTCTCAAAAATTGTAACATTTAAAAAAATCCATCCGATGTACCATCATATAAACAATTGTACCACATTTATTACAAATGTACCAATTTATCGATAACGTATCAGCTGATCAACTGCACTTATAATATCTACTTTGCACTTTCTGGCAACGCTGCTTGAACATGAAAATAATAAACAGTGCTCCAACAAAAATTCTGCAAAAATTTAAAAAATTCTAGCTTAAAAAATACGAAATTTGCCAAAACTGGGTGGAAAAAGTTGGTTCACATTGCCATCTCGGTAATTTCAGCAGGGTGGCAGCCTTTGGACAGTCTTCCTCACCAGTGCTGGCAAGTTTTGGGGGGAACAATACCTGTTACTGGCTGGAAAACATCTAAATTTGTTATTTTGGGCACTCTTGCACAGTTTTACCAAAAATTTGAATAGCAAAACTTAGCTGAAAATATTTTTAAAATAGCCAGATTTGCAACTAATGGCAATTTTGAAATATTCTAGCGAACGAAATTTGAATATAGCCAGATCTAGCTATAAAATAGCTAAGCTGGCATCAGTGGTTTGTAATTGAACTTGAATTAAACAGTTTAAATGAATGCAAGTTTATAAACAAATGTTAAAAATCCGCAGCAGCACTGCTGGTCGACAAAATCTAGCTAATAAGTAAGTTTACTGCCCATCGTATTGTAGCTGAAACAGCGCGTTGTTTCATTCAATTATACATATATATATCCTGATTTCAGACTGCCGTAGAATTTGCGTGCCGACCAGATTCCGGTCGAGACACGTTGATTTTGGCGGCAACTCAAGTCAATGGAGGAGGAAACAACAATTTCACCGGCTCCATCGCCGAAGCCGCGCAAACGCCGGGGAAGGCCACCCAAGACCAAGGCGCAGCCAAATGTGTTGGCAAAGGATTTGGATTTAGAGACGGAGAAGCAGGCGTCAGAGCCTGCGCCGACAGAGTTGCCAATCTCATGTGAATGTCGGCGCAGCTCGCGTAAGAAAATCACAAAATTTGATGTTCGTGATTTGCTTAAAAAGAACCGAAAGCCGAACAAAACTCATATCGAAGCTCTCCTTGATTCCGATGCATCGACAGTACTGGCAGAAGGAACGAAGGAGCTTGCGGTTACGGCGCCAGCGACAAACAATCAATCAACTTGTATTCTCGAAAGCCCGCAGTCGAAATCGCATGCTGAGATACCAACTCAGAGTGTGATTCCTGTTCAGGTGAGCGACAACGAGTCGCGTCTAGTTGGTCAGGAAGCGCCAGCTACGTGTTTACAGCTACCTCGCAGACGAGGACGTCCACCTAAGCTGCCAAGGGTGATGCTAAGGGATGTGGTGAAGTGCGGCATTGGAGCATCCAGTGAAGTACCACGCAACTTTAGTATATCCGAATGCGATACCAATGCCACCAACTCTACCTCCGCAACAATCTCAATCGGCAGCGGAGAGAGCGACGTCAGCTGCATTTCCAAAATAAAACCCAGATCAAAGCTGCGCATCAATATAAAGCGCATGACAATGCCAATAAGCGGGGAAACCTCAAAATCAGAATCTCCGGATTTATTACAGAGCATTCCGTTGTTGAATGCATCCAATTCGTTCACGGCGTTCCCATTGAATGCAAGTGTTGAATTGAGTGAGGAAGAAACCAAAGCACAGACAGAGACTGAAGCTAAGGCTGATCTTAAGACTGAACCAATAACATTATTGCCGGCTGCTGATGAGGACTCCGATACGCCCATAATATTCAAGAAAGTCAACACAACACAGCCGGAAACAGAAGAGGGAAAATCAAAAGAGGCTAGCACCAATGTAAACCATATAGTTGCCAAAAAAGAGGAGGAACTGCAGCAGACACGGGAAACAATAGCTGAGCCGGAGCTGATTGTTGAGACAATCAGTGAAGCTGATCTTAAAGATGGAGATAGCTCAGCTGGACAGCACAACAGCGAGTGTCAGAAGGAGCTTGCGTATGAAGAAGAGCTGACTGTGAAGAAGATGACTCTGGAAGCCAAGACGGCATCTCCAGTGACTTCAGAAAAACGGCGTAGCATGCGCTCCAGTTTGCGTGGCAGCTCCAACAACAGCAATAGCAACAGCAAACTAACGCTGGAGGAGACCTTCGCCCAAATTGCGGCCAAAAGCACAAAAAGTATTCTGATGACCGAAGCATCCCAAGTGGATGTGCAGGTGAATGCACCCATTGATCTCATTGACTGTAGTAATAATCATAGCAATAAGTACAACGTGGAGGCCAATTTGGAAATAGATATTCAGTTGGAATCCGAGAAGCAAGTGCCTGCCATTGAAACCCAATTGGAGACACCAAACAGTGTCCAATTGGAAGAGCATATCGAGGATGACAAGCCTCCGGAAGCAGCGATAATCAGCAAAGAGAAGAAGGAGGCTGATGAGGAGGAAACCGCAGCAGAATTACCAAAGTCTAGAGTTCCACAGAAAGTTGAAGTCGAGGCGAAGGCGGAGCAGGAGTCAAAGGCGGAGCAGGAGTCGAAGGCGGAGCAGGAGTCAAAGGCGGAGCAGAAGTCGAAGGCGGAGCAGGAGTCGAAGCAGAAGCCAAAGCCAGAGCAGGAGCTGGAGGAGAATCACAGAATACCTGAAGAGCTGCAGCCAAAGGAAGTGAAGGAGCCCATTGATGTACCTATTGATGAGCCGAAGCAGAAGCCAGAGCATGAGCCGAAGTCAGAGCAGGAGTCGAAACCGGAGCAGCAGCTAGAGGAGAATCACAGAATACCTGAAGAGCTGCAGCCAAAGGAAGTGAAGGAGCCCATTAATGTACCTATTGATGAGCCGAAGCAGAAGCCAGAGCATGAGCCGAAGTCAGAGCAGGAGTCGAAACCGGAGCAGGAGCTGAAGGAGAATTACAGAATACCTGAAGAGCTGCAGCCAAAGGAAGTGAAGGAGCCCATTAATGTACCTATTGATGAGTCAGTTGCTCAGCCTGATGCGAAAGCCGCTTTGGAGCTGGCCAGCAAAGCTGACTCGCCGGCAGAGGAGAAGCAGCAAACTAGTCCCTGTCAGAGTTCAAGTGCCACTTCCGTTTCCAAATCCGTTTCCACTACCAAGTCGGAAAAGATGACGGACAAGGAGAAAACGAACAAAAAAGCAAAGAGCAAAAAGCAGGCAGCCAAATCGGATAAGCAATTGGAACAGCAGAAGAAACAGTGTAAACTCAAGGAGAAGTCACTAGGCAATGTCGAAGAAAGTGCTCTTAAGGCATCCCAGGAAGCTCCAGCAAAGGAGGAACCTCCGCCAAAGCCCAGCAAATCCAAAAAGAAACAGAAAAAGCAACTACAGCGCCAAGCAAGCCGAGAAAACTCCATTGAGTCCAGCTCAAGTGGATCGCTTAAGCGCAAATCTGGCAAAGGCAGCGATGCATTGCAATTGGCTTTAATCGAGACTGAATCCTCCGAGTCAACTAGTTCCGGCAGCAAGGTGGCCAATTGTGGTCTGCCGACGCCAACGTCAGAGTTGGATATTCAGGTTATAGCCAAGTTTATAAAAGATGGCGTTAAACTGTTCAAACGGGAGAAGGAGACGGAGAAGAAGGAGAAGGGGGAAGAGAAGGAGGAGGAGGAAGAGCAGAAGAAGAAGCAACCGGAGGATGAGTTTGCCCAGCGTGTGGCCAACATGGAAACGCCAGCAACGACTCCATCAACATCGCCACAGCTGCTCAACGGCTTTTCCACGGATGAGAACTCGCTGTCCGGTGGCGTTAGACGCTCGCATCGGATCAAGAAGAAGCCGCAATTGCCCAAAGCAAGTGTCGGACTTGGCAACGGCAACGGGAACGGCAATGGCAACAGTCTGGCAAGCACATCCATCAGCATGGAGCAGCAATTGGCCGAACTGGCCCAGATTGAGGCAATCAATGAGCAGTTCCTCCGTCAGGAGGGTCTCAACACCTTCCAGCCGCTGCGCGACAATTATTATCGCTGTGCCCGCCAGGTGAGCCAAGAGAATGCGGAAATGCAATGCGATTGCTTTGGAACCGGCGACGAGGAGGCGTTGGGTCATCTGTGCTGCGGTGCCGGCTGCATCAATCGGATGCTCATGATCGAATGCGGACCACTGTGCACCAATGGGGCACGCTGCACGAACAAACGCTTCCAGCAGCATCAGTGCTGGCCATGTCGCGTCTTTCGCACCGACAAAAAGGGATGCGGCATTACGGCACAGCTGGAGATACCGCCCGGTGAATTCATCATGGAATATGTCGGCGAGGTGATTGACAGCGATGAGTTTGAGCGTCGCCAGCATTTGTATTCCCGTGACCGCAATCGCCATTATTATTTCATGGCTCTGCGCGGCGAGGCGATCATCGATGCCACCGCCAAGGGGAACATCTCGCGGTATATCAATCACAGCTGTGATCCGAATGCGGAGACACAAAAGTGGACGGTTAATGGAGAGCTGCGCATTGGTTTCTTCAGCCTCAAGACAATCAATGCCGGCGAGGAGATCACCTTTGATTATCAGTATCAACGCTATGGACGCGATGCTCAGCGTTGTTACTGTGAGGCCAGCAATTGTCGTGGCTGGATTGGCGGTGAGCCGGACTCGGATGAGGGCGAGCAGCGTGTCGAGGAGACAGACAGTGAGACGGAGGAGCTGGAACTGGAGCCGGAGCCGGAACAGGAGATGGAACCGGAGGTGGAGCAGGAGCAACGACACAAGACAAAATCAATCAAGAGCCAGAAATCCAAGTCCAGCAATAACAAGCAATTGAAGCTACAAACGGCACGCAAACAGCGCAAGGATCAGCCCAAGAGCAAGGATCGCGAGTACAAAGCCGGACGTTGGCTGCGTCCATCTGACGACAAGTCCGTTGCGCGTAAATCCGTCAAGCTGGAGGACCGAGATGTGATGGAGCAGCTCAAGCTGCTCAATCGCAGTGGACTGAAGAATCAGGCGGACACGTTGCGTTTCTCGCGTTGCATGGTGCGGGCCAAGCTGTTGCAGACACGCCTCCAGCTGCTGGGCGTGCTCACACGTGGCGAGCTGCCCTGTCGTCGCCTCTTCCTGGACTATCATGGCCTGCGGCTGCTGCACGCATGGATTAGCGAGAGCGGCAGCGATCATCAATTGCGTCTGGCAATGCTGGATGCGTTGGAATCGTTGCCCATACCAACAAAGACCATACTGAATGACAGTCGCGTCTACCAGAGCGTCCAGCTGTGGAGCACATCTGAGACCGAGGATGCAGTGCATCAACGTATGCTCGCCCTGTTGCACAAATGGGATTCATTGCCCGAAATCTTTCGCATCCCGAAACGTGAACGCATCGAACAGATGAAGGAGCACGAACGCGAGGCGGATGGCCAACACCAGATGCATCATGCGGTGACGGCTCTCGAGGATAGCAACAGCAACAGTGCCTCCAGCACGCTGCGCAGCGATCCCTATCGTCAGGATCGCTTCAGACGCGACACCATCAATCGCTACGAGAAACCAAAGACCCTGGCACGGATGAGTGGCAACAACACCATCTGCAGCATTACCACCACACAGCATCGGGAACGCACTGGCTCCATGGAAGACGGCAAGACAGATCCTCGCAGGCGCTCGGAGCAGACCAATCCAGCCAACAAGATCATTTCCAAGGAACTGCGACGATCACTCTTTGAACAAAAGGTAAATTCAAAACAGGATTCCTCTTAGCACTCTTGTATCCTTTGGCTATGTGTACCCCCTTAAAAGAGGCGTGGCACAGCCCATAACATACAGTAAATATGGACAAAATGTAACAAAAATTACGAACAAAAAAAAAATCAAATACATTAGTAGTTGAACTATATTTGGTACAATTGATTATGTTTAAAAGATATAAGCAAAAATTTAAGTTGGTTTTTACTTTTTTAATATGATTTCAAATAATATTAGTCAATTTTGCAGTTTTTTTTTTATTTAGCAACCTCTTTGTTACCTGTATATATTTTGAAGTCAAAAACTCGATTCGCAAATGAGATTTTCAACTACATTAACCCGATTATTTTTATGAAGACCAATCGAGTTAATTGAATCGATGTTCATGAAAAATCGACAACTCAACTGGAGTTTTTTTTAACATTAAAATTGAAAATTTAAATTTTTTCCCATCACTATAAATTTTTTCCACTTGACACTATTTCAAAAACTTCCAACTGCCATAACTTTATTAAATCTTAACCGATTTGCTTGCGGAATATCTATTTTATTAGTATTAGGCCTTTATTTCTATTCTCTATTTTGCATTCAAATTTGAAAACTTTAATTTTTTTCTATCACTCTCCATTTTTTCTATACTTTTCCCTTGACACTGCTTTCAAGAAAAAGTGTTTGGGAAAAACTTGATATTTGCAATTCGATGTATTATTTGCCGATTAATCGACAACTCAATTCTTTTCCTTTTTCGTTTTAAACTTGATTCAAAGTCTGGATTTAAATCACTAGCTATAATAAATACTCTCCATTTTGTAAATAATTTTTTAAGAAATTCGAAAAAGTACAAAGGTAGTATATATATATATGTGAATATAAATATATTTTAGAGTGTGATTTTTGTTGTACTGCAATCTGTGAAATTAATACTTCCAGGTGGCAAAGAACGAGGCGGAGAAGCGTATGTCCAGCGAGGATTGGCGAGAGCATGTGGTGCGCTGCGAATACTTTGGCGCTGATTTGAGCACGGATCCGAAGCAGTTGCCATTCTATCAGAACGAGGATACCAATGAGTGGTACAATAAATGCGATATGCATGTGCCAGCTCCACTGCGTTGTGGAACGGAGAATGATGCCACGGAAGTGGATGATTTGAGATTGGAGTATCAGTTGCCGCCGTCAGTGGAACCGTTGCCACCTTCGTGGCACTGGGCGCTCAGCGAGGATGGCAGCATCTATTATTTCAATTTGAAGACTCGAGTCACACAGTGGGAGCCACCAAATGCCCAGCAGCGATTGGAGAAGTTGTGCGATACAGATGATTATGATGATGTTGATGATGATGAGGAGCTGGCAAGTGTAAATCCCGATTCTGAAGGATTGGTTCAGATTGACTCGGCCTACGTGTGCACTCTCAGTCCGAGATCCCTGGCAAAGTATGTGGAAGACAAGGTGCGTGAACGTCGAGAATTGCGGCGCAATCGTTTGGTCTCCGTCCGTGAGATTAGTCCACGACGTGACGAGGATCGTTTTGCCAGTCAGCTGGAGTCACGCAAGTACAAGGAGAACAAGGAGAAAATACGACGACGCAAGGAGATCTATCGTCGCAGGCACTACGAGGCCATCCATGTGCCTGAATCCCGATCTCTGCAGTCCGGCGATACGCTGCCCATTCCACGTTATTTGTACTCCTCGGACGAGAATGACGATGCTGATGAATGCTCCAATTTTCCGCTAAACGATGCCATTGTTGATGGCGTCAGGGTTAGACATGTGGATGAGCTGGAGGCACTGAATCATAGTCGCTACGACAAAGCCAATGCAATGCCCCTCAACATGGAGCCAAGCACTAGCAAATCTGCACTCGCTGCTCTCAGCAAACAACAACAACAACAACTGAAGCCAATGTCACCGCTGTTGTCGCTACCGATGCCACCGTTGACCACATCCAGCGTTGCTGAGGTGGAAGCCTTGCTCAGCATGAAACGCAAGTTGCCATTGCCACCGCATACGCCAGAAAGCCAAAAGAAGAAACGTGCCGATCGTGAGAAGAAACGCAAACCGTGAGTAGCTATACAAAATTAAGTAAATTTGAAATTTCACTTAAGGTCAAATTATCCTTTAAGGCCACTCAGCAGCACGGCAAGCGGACGTGAGGCATGCGAGAAGTTTCGCTTGGATATAACCGGCCCAGTGGCGGAGTATCTGAGTCCCTATCGCAAGGATACCTGCAAAATAGGCCGCATCACCAGCGACGAAGACTACAAGTTCCTTATCAAACGAGTGAGTTGTTAACTAGCTTCAAATATTTTCATTTAAAGTATACGTTGATTTCTCTGCTGTCTGATACGATTGGATAGGAAAAAATCCAAATCTAGTTGAAATGGGAAACTTCGAAACAATCTAAATTTAAGGATAGAAACTAATGCCTTAGGAAGAACCTGGTGTACCCAGCTTCTGAATTTTAAAAGCAAAGAAACCAATAAAGGTTACAGTCTCGGTTCCGGTACGTTCCGAAACAACTATTTCGGTAAAAGGTTCTATTTCAGTTTTCTTCTTTCGGTTTCGAAAGTACCAGTACCGGTACGTAACGGTACACCAAATTAATTTTGAAACATTTCAAAATTATAAGGTGTCGTTTTATAATAATAATGACATCAAAGTAAATATTTTCGAACAGATTTTTTTTTAACGAATTTAATAAAATTTAAATGCAGAATAAATTAAGATGCCAAACCATGATAAAAATGGCATTCCGCTTTAAAATCGGTTTAGTTTTGACAAAGCTATGATGTTTTGAAGTTGGTCAGACATTGGACCTAGTAACTTTACAAGTCAAAATTTTTCTTCAATTTCCCATGATTTTTGACAAGAAAATGAAACGTCTCAGAATCAAGTTTTCAGTGTTGTTTTATACTAATTACGATATAAGGAGTTGATTAAAAGTGAAAACTTGAGATATAAAATTTTGAATTTTCGAAATTTCAAAGGGGGGACCCTTAGCATCGAAATCAATAATTAGTAGAATCTAGAGGAAAATATTTTTTTTTAAGAATTTAATAAAATTTAAATGCAGAATGAATTAAAATGCCAAATATTGATTAAAATGACATTCCGCTTAAAAATCAGTTCAGTTTTGATCAAGTTATGAAAGTTTGAAGTTGGTCATACTGCGGATCTATCGACTTTACAAGTCCAAATTTTTGTTCAATTTCACATGATTTTTTACAAAAAAATGAAAGCTTTCAGAATCAAGTTTAAAGTGTTGTTTAATACTAATTACGATATAAGGAGTTGATTAAAAGTGAAAACTTGAGATATAAAATTTTGAATTTTCGAAATTTCAAAGGGGGGACCCTTAGCATCGAAATCAATAATTAGTAGAATCTAGAAGAAATTTTTTTTTTTTAAGAAATGAATAAAATTTAAATGCAGAATAAATTTAGAGCCCAAACCTTGATCAAAATGACATTCCGCTTGAAAATCGGTTCAGTTTTAAACAAGTTATGAAAGTTTGAAGTTGGTCATACTGCGGATCTATCCACTTTACAAGTCCAAATTTTTGTTCAATTTCTAATACTAAGGAAGGATACTAAGTATATTTCACTGACGAGCGCGCAAGAAATCTGTTATAATAATAATAATACATACTATATTTCTCGTTTAATACGTATAAATAACCGTTTTTTAAATGTGTATATAATTTAATTTAAATCCTTTTTAGCTGAGCCACCACATAACAACCAAAGAGATGCGCTACTGCGACGTGACTGGAAATCCATTGGCGTGCACGGAGTCCGTAAAGAAAAAGTCCTACGAGTTTATTAAACAATATATGCAGAAGAAGGGACGCGTGTACAAAAAGCCAGATGATGAACCGGACCACTAATAAGCATTAGTTTAGTTTAAAAACTCACAAGCAATTCATACGATTCCTTAGCAATGAAATCAAATCCCATTCATTTTTAAATTTAAAGTTTAGTTTTTAAGATGACCAAGATGCCAGCGGACATATATATATATATATATATATATATATTTTCATATTTGAATCAAACCCAATTTTGAAGCAAAGAAATCAAATCACATTGATTTGGTATTATAATTTTGTATGTATAGATTGTAGTTTGTTTATGTAAGCTTCTACCCGATGTTTTGGGTAAAGCAATGACTTTAAGTTAATTTATTTTTTAATCATTACCAATCCAGCACAAGAAATAGTTGCTGGGAAACACATGAAGAAATGGAAAAAATACATATATCGAATTTTAAGTTTGGGGGGATAACTGATCAAAAAATAATGCGTTTTTCATTTTATTTAATTAATAATTTAAGGCATCGCACAGAACTGGGACAACACACATGACTACTGTGTGCGGCATTCTCGAGTAAGGATTCCCATCTGTCTACTGCTGAGCGGTTTGCTGTGCCTCGGCTGAGTTGGCGGCTGGTGTGCGATTGGCTTCCTCGGGTTTCATGGCAGGGAACAGCAGCACCTCCTGCAAGTGAACGAATATGAAGCAATTAATCAATTAAATTGAACCCGATTCGAGTTGTGAGTTGAAGACAAACCTTAATGTTATTGGAGTCGGTTAGGAACATGGTGAGTCGATCAATGCCCATGCCAAATCCGCCAGTGGGTGGCAAACCGTATTCAAGCGCTGTGCAGTAGCTCTCATCCACCATTTGGGCCTCGTCATCGCCAGCGGCTTTGTCGCTAGCCTGCTGCTCGAAACGCTCGCGCTGCACAACCGGATCGTTCAACTCCGTGTATGCATTGCATATCTCCTTTTTGGCAACAAAGAGCTCAAAGCGCTCAGTGAGTCCGGGCACGCTGCGATGATACTTGGCGAGGGGCGACATGATTTGTGGATGCTCGCAAATGAATGTCGGATTGATGCATTCCTCCTCGATGTATTCACCAACCAGTTTATCGAGCAGACGGGCTGTGGTCCGTGGCGCCGGGCATTCCACCTGATGTTTGGTGCAAAGCTGGGACAGAAACTCATTCGTCTCGCGACTGTTGAACGTATCCGCCGAGGGGAACTTAACCTGCAACTTCTCCTCTAGCGTCTTTATCATCGAGACGCGCTTAAAAGGCGGCGTAAAGTCCAATTCTTGTTCGATGCCGTCTGGTCCATCGGGATGGTATTTGATTTTGTAGGTTCCGTGTATGGCTTTGACCATGCCAGAAACCATTTGCTCAGTAATCTCAATCAGATCAGAATAGTCAGCATACGCGATGTAAAACTCGCATGTGGTAAACTCCGGATTATGTGTCAAATCGATGCCCTCGTTCCGGAACTGACGACCAATTTCATAGACACGATCCAAGCCGCCCACAACAAGCATTTTATGATACAGCTCCGGCGCAATGCGCATAAACAGATCCATTTTGAGTTCATTGTGATGTGTGACGAACGGCTTGGCCGTTGCTCCGCCAGCAATCATGTTCATCATGGGTGTCTCGATCTCTAGGAAACCCAAGCCATCCAGAAACTGACGCACAAACGATATAATCTGTTTGGGAAGGTTACAATATAGATTTAAGATTTGTTTTATTGAACGGGAAGCTGTCTGCTTACCTTGGCGCGTATCTGGAAGGTTTCGCGCACTTTGTTGTTAAGTATCAAGTCCAGATAGCGCTGGCGATAGCGTGTCTCCTTGTCCTTGAGCCCAAAGTGCAGATGGGGCAGCATATGCAGACAGGGCGACAGTAGCTTCAACTCTGTGGGCATAATGGACAGTTCGCCCTTCTTGGTCTTGCCCGGATGACCGGTGACGCCAATAATGTCGCCACGTCGCAGCTTGGCTGTGTCCTGCTCAAATGCCGCCTCACTTTTGTATGACTTGGCACTGGCCATCACCTGGAGCTTGACACCTTCACCGCGCAGATCGTAGAAGATGAGCTTGGCGCCGGACTCGCGTATGGCATGCACGCGTCCAGCTACGCTCAGATTGACCTGTTCCAGTGTCTCGCCATCCTTGAGCTCGCTGTATTGGGCAATGAAGTTTTCCAGCGAGATGCTCACATGGAATTTGTGTGGATAGGGATGATTATCGGGCGTCTGCTTCAATTCAGCAACTGCCGTCGATCTCAGCTTGAAATACTCATTGGGTGAGATCTCCTCCTCCTGCTCTGCAGCAGATTTCTTCTTTTGTCCTGCTTCTGGAGCTTCAGCTGCGCGTGTTGCCTCCTTCTCGGCCTTTTCCTTGGCCTTTTGCTCAGCTTTCAGACGGCGCTTCAGCTCACTACAAAATGCAAAGAAAGTCATACAGTCAAACAGTCGGAATGAATGCGAATTGTTGTGGATACCAACAGTTTTGTGCCTTTGCTTGGCGCCAGTTGAATGGCGCTCATGTGGTGACATCTCACTGTCGCCATCGTTTGCCGGCGTGGCGACAACAGCAACGTGTGCCTTAGTGCGCAGCGTGCAAACATTTTGCAGCCGAAAAGCATAGCTTTTATTCAATTATTTGTTCTACCGACGATGATGACCAACGAAGCAGTTCAACTTAACCTCACAGTTGGCATACAAATCGCAATCAATGCATTTGTTGCATGTACTACTTACTTTTTGGACAGTTCACCCGTTGCAGCAGCCATGCCGGTTGGCGTCTAATTAATTTGCGGCTTTGAGATAGGGTTTGAAGTGCAATACGAATAAAGATTTCGAATGCGCCACACAGGAAGCGAATTGAAACGATGGAAGTACACAATAATATCGATAATTTATATTTTAAAGCACTGTAAAACGGCTACGTTGCCACTGGAGTTGACACACATGTGTACGCACTTTAAAAGCTTTTTGTCGTAGTCTGGCAACTCTGTCAATTATAGATTTGGGATCGTGAGTGGCTCGTCGTGCTAAAACAAAGAATTTCGTTACTTTTCATGAGCATTACAAATGTTTTCTATTCATATCTATTTATTCCAATCTGCAAATGCCTGTATTTAATATTGTCAGTTGGAGCTTTTATACGCAACTTTTGGCAACCGTTTACTTCAAATATTTAGTTTGAACAAAGGAATAAAAAACACAGATTTATCATTAATTCGCAAGCTGTATTTCTTATTGTCGTCTGTCGTTTCACGATTGTCGTATGGTGCAAAATCACTTGCTGTCACGTGCACCTCTCTAAACAGCAGGTGAAATTGTGCCGGTTAGGGCTGGAAAAATAATTATTTAAACTATCGATATATCAAAATATTAAAAAACTTGAAAAATAATTAAAATAAATGATAAAAATACAAAACTTGATACAAAAAATAAAAATAATAACAAAAATATTATAATTATGATACAAGTTTGGTCGAGAAACATTAATCAGTCGTACAATTACGAAACCATCGATAGTATCGAAGTAGCTCTCGACGTTTTTGCAGCCCTAGTGCCGGGTTGTATAAAAAACAGAGTGTGAAAGTAGAACAGAAATTTAATAAATTTACACAAGTAATCACTTATTTGAATAATTATCAGACGAAATAATAGACGAATTACTCAATTCGTCAAAAATAAAAAAAAATTATAATAAATTATTGTTAACGGCTGAGCAAAAGACAAGGCATGGTAACGGTTGGACTGCTAACGCCTGCAATGCGCCTGCTTGGTATTGGTAGCAGCAGCACCAGCAGCAGCGGCATTGTCTGCCTTCGGTTACTTACGCGAATGCGAGTAAGCAGCCCGAGAGTAAACCTTAATCTTAATCAACGATGCCTTAGCGTCCTGGGCAACTTCAACAACAACAGCAAGGGAAACGGTAAATGTACAACAACAACGCCAACATTGCCTTTGGCAACATCAACGACTTCAATACTGTCGCCGCTGATTGTCACAAAATATCGGAGCTATGCACGTCTCAGTACCAAGTCCACGACGCACTGCTCCAGCGCCAACAAAACGGACACCAAGTCATCGTCGACGACGGCGCCCGTGTCCAGTACGACGGAACTGTTTGGCGAGGCGGCAAACATGGGTCTGTTTGCAAAGTTCAAGCACATGTATAAGCAGTATTGGTACGTGCTCATACCGGTTCATGTCCTAACATCGATTGGCTGGTTCGGTGGTTTCTATTATCTATCAAAGAGGTAAAGCTCTGATCTGTTCCTGATCTGACCATAGCTAATCATCATGCTTATTTACTTGTCATACAGCGGCGTCGATGTACCTGCCCTGCTGCAGTATTTGCACCTGAGTGAGACCATTATTGAAAAGGTGCAAGGCTCTGATATGGGCCACTATGCCATTGCATATCTGTGCTACAAAGTGGCAACGCCAATCCGCTACGCAGTAACGCTCGGTAAGTGGGCATTTAAGTTAAAATAAGACCCAAATAGTAATAATAATAATACAATTCAAATTCCAGGCGGCACCACGGTGTCTATCAAATATCTGGTACAATGGGGTCATATCAAGCCTATGCCAACTA
Source organism: Drosophila innubila (assembly GCF_004354385.1). NCBI lineage: Eukaryota > Metazoa > Arthropoda > Insecta > Diptera > Drosophilidae > Drosophila > Drosophila innubila. The sequence goes on from NC_047626.1 coordinate 20,970,967, forward strand.
AAAGCCAATTGATTAAAATGTATGAGGACACGAAGGCAACACGTGCCAGTGCCAAGACCCACAAGGATGAGAATCACAAATGATAGCCAGCCGGCCCAACCATTTACTGGGCATAGTCGTTACCACCTGTTGTCGTTGTCGTTGTCGCTTGCCATGCGGCGTTCAGTTGGCTAGTTGTATATTTTTTGTTAAGCTGTTGCACATTGCTCTGCAAGTGTTCATCCATGGAATTAATCTTTTGCCCAGGCGCCAATTGGATCAATCATTCAAAAGGCCGCTGCTGCTATCCGTGAGAGGCATACACATAATTGCATACTTCATATACATATACATATATATATATATTTTGTAATAACATATTTGCATGGTTTTTGTTAGTTACGAAATCGTTGCTGTTGCTGTCGACGCATCCCGCAAGCAGCATGCAATGGAGCATCGTACTCACTCATACATGTATATGCCTTCATACATCTAAACATTTGCGCACACATATAACCAGAGTAGCAGCCTCCGATACAGACAAGAAGTGTAGTATATATTTTGTAAATGTCATTTAAATGAAAAAACCTGAACCTGACTGGTATAAAACGAAAACATTTCTCTTCTTTCTGCTTAGAAATCAACCTATTTATTATTCTTATTGGCGATAAATCGAAAGACAATTACAGCTGACCAATCAGAGGTCACCACTTCAATCGCCAGCTGGCAAACATACATTTCGATAGTTCCACACTATAATTCGATTATAGTGGCGCGCCGCCCAAAAACGATAAGGGATATCAATATCGAATATCGATGAATTATAAATCATACGCGGCGACTACCATAACTGTATGCGACAGTCAAGTATTTGTTTTGACAAAATAATACAAATGACACTATATTTTTAATAAACAAACTTGAACACAGTGAATCTTATTATTAATCCACTGGAAATTAAATACAATGTAGTAAGTAATAAAAAGTAAAAAATGGTTTTATTTTACAAAATAAAGTATGCAGTTTTTATTTTGTCAAAAGCTGACTTTTGAATTTCTATGATTTTTCAGCTCTTTTTTTTTATTAAACCTTTTTTATGTGCTAAAAACCATAGCATTATGTATAAGAAAATAAAGGAACAATATAGTAAAAATTAACCATGAAGATATTTTTTTGTGCCAAATACTGTATATTCTTATTGGAGAGATAATTGGCTTTCCCCCAATAAGGGATACAAAAAGGAAGAATTTTGAGAAGAGACTTTTCGAATACTGTAAATCAACAAGGTTTCGTCTACATTTAAAGCAGATTGGAATTGGTAGTTTTATGTTCCATTGAAAACGGAAATAGAATAGAAAATATACTCCTTACATTCATCCGTTTGTCTTCTATTTGGTTTATATAGCATGGAAATATGAAACCAAATTTTGATTTGGATAAATTGACGAGGATATTAAATCATTAATATTTTGTTATTAAAACACACTTTCTTTCGATTTTGTTTTTGCATTTTATATTTCGTTATCAGTTTTTTGTTGTTTTTTTTTTGTTGTTTTTTATTTATTTTTTGTTTTGTTTGTAACGTTAGTAAAATATCCAACAATTATAATTGTAACTAATAGTTAAGCCAGAAAAAATATATATAGTAGTTGTTGTTGTTGTTGTTTCTTTTACAAATAAATAAATAATGTGTCTTGTTTTTTAGTTTTTATGCTCTGTGTAGTTGTGTGTGTAGTTGTCTGTTTTGTGTGTGTGTGTGTATTTAGTAATAGTAGTAAGTAGTATGTAGGTAGGTAGGTGTATTATTTGTTGCTTGCTCTTGGAAACAAGCTACATTATGTACACATATTTACTTCGATTTCTGTACTGGTGTTCATTTTAAATATATCATCATTTACATAAATACAATACAATAAATAAATAAATAAATTATATAAATAAAATAGGCAACAAATTATTTATGTAGGTAGGTTGTTGGCAAATAGCAATTATGTATCGGGTAAAAGGGGAAAGGATTGGTTACACGGAAATATTTTAACTAAAAATGTATATAGTCTAAAATAAGTTACAAAAAAATTAAACAAACAAAAAGATATATACATATATATATATTTATATATATATATATATATATATTGAACAAGGTTCTCCGTGACATATGCGGCGGACATTAAGTATTTCGTACGTTGATACGACATGTAAATTTGAGACTAGTTTGGATTGGATTGGATTGCTTAGTGTTCAACAAAAACGAATTCAATTTTTAACGTAATTTTATAAGGTATTCCTTGATGTGTGTTCTTTTTTCTTCTTTTTGGTGTTTTCGTGCTATTCTCATCCATTATAATTGTGTTTTTTTTTTTCTCTTTATAAATAACTGCTAGCATTTATCATAAGTACGTTTCACAATGCAGCTTCAGTTTATTTCTTTTTCTTTTCTTTTCTTATCATTTTTGTTTGTTGCACTTCACGCCAAATGTTCTCTCTTTCTCTCTCTTATTTGCATTAGTATTAGTATTTGTTTTTGTTTTCTTTATAAACTAATCATTTGCTAAAAGCTTTTTCTTTTGCTAGTCATTGTTTTTGTTTTGTTTTTCTTTTTTAATGTAATAATGTTTCTTGCGATTTTTTCACATTTTATCTCATTTAGAATGTGTGAGGGTGTGTTTTTGTTTTTGGGTATCTATGTGTATGTTTTTTCTTTTAATGTTATTCCCCCTTTTTGTTCTCTTTTGCATTATTGTTGATTTATCATTTGTCCTCTTTATGAAATATATACTGATATACATTGCACAAGTTATCGTTAGTTTTAAATTAGCTTTTGTTCAATACATTGTTTGCTTACGTTATCGATTTGTTGCTTTTTTTTTGCTTTTAATTTAGTTTCTTTATCCACAACCACTTGACACGGCTTTCGGCAAACCAAACTGTGGAAAACTATTGATTTATTCTTTTTCATTTTAGTTTGTATTGACTGTGATTTAAAATTCAGACATACATATACATATATCATTGTCAATCATATAGATACATCTTTTTTTTCTCGTTTTAAGTATAAGTATATACGTGATCCAATGTGTTTTGTGTGTTTGTTCTAAAGATGGATCGAAATTGGGTTCATGACGCTTATACAACATACTAAAATATATATGCAAGAGAAGTGCAAGTAACAATTTTGCTCAATTTCGTTTTATAGTGTTGAATTGTTGTTCTTATTGTTGTTGTGCTGCTCTTTCCCTCGGTTATGTTCTTGGCTTGCCGAAAGCTATGTTGCACAAATTGTTACAATTATTTTTATTTTTCTTTAATGTATACTTTTATGCATCTCGCATGCTCCTGTTGTCGGTTTCAGTTAATGGTTAGACATCGTTTATATACATCATTAGCTTCCACCGTCGTCCAATTATCCATTTGTTGTAGTCATTCTATTTGGTTTCGAGTTGAGTTAAGAGTTAGTAAATAGTTGATCATAAATTTACGCACATATTGCACAATTGCAGTAATTTTACAAAAACATTTTCTAAGGTGTACGACTTTCTTGATGTTATTGGTGTTATTTTTGTTGTTGTTGTTGTTTGCACTTTTGCACTTTATTCCAGTTGTGGTTGCGATTTGTTGGTGGTGTTTAATGTTGCTGTTGTTTCTGTTGTTGTCGTTGTTAATATGTTCCTTTGACTTGTTCAGCTACAGCCCGATTCTCTTTTTGCATTTGTTTGGAGTTAGTTTTACGCTCGTTCGTAGAATAATATATAGGCACTGGATGAAACGAGACAGTTTTCAGGTATAGCATCGCTGACGCTGCAACAATTAAAGAGATAAATATTTTAAAATAAATGAACATAATAGCAATATAAAAAATACAGTTGAAAACGATGTACAAACAAATATTACAAATATTTTAGCATTATTTCAACATTTTGTTGAACTTTTTTCTATTTATATATTTTTTAGGTGCATTCAATATCTATTTTATTGAATTTAATTTTCAATTTGAACAAATTATCATAAAATTGAAAACTAAAAGTTATTCTATAATTTTTAAATATAAATTAAAGTGTAATTTTTTTTCAGAAGCTTTTTTCATTAAAGTAAACAAAAGTTCAAATTTCCCATGCATCCCTATAATTATTTCAGATTTGATTTTTGTAAACTCATAACTCATAATAACAGAAAACATATTTATCTTACCTATTATCATTGAATTCGTGCCACTTGTGTGAGACCGGATGCTTACAAAGAGCCACATAATGTCCACCAGCCGTTGAGCCTGAATATGAAATATAAAATAAATCAAATGGTAAAAAAAAGTTTTGTATTTTCCAAATACCTTTTAGTAAACTTACCCATATGATTGGAGATCGCATAAAGCGAATAATGCACATTCGAGTTTGAATTGGCGCCATATGAGGCCATGTTAAGCTCTCGATCCGATGTGGGAAACTCAACAATATTCGACAGTTTGCTCCAGCGTGTTTCTGAGAACCGTTTCAGATCTAAGTAAAGGAAATATATTTATAAAAAACAATGTTTTAACATGCAATTTTTGATGCGCTTACGTATAACCAAATATTTGGGGAAACGCTGAATCGTGAAACTTTTCGTGCATTTTCGTCGCGTCTTGCACTTGGAGCATGTGGGCATCTCATCGCCATCCAGCACTTCCTCGCGTATAAATAAGTCCAAGCAAGCCTCCAGTTTACAGCGTGATGACGACGGCAGCGGCACACTCAGATCCCAAAAGGGGTCAAAGGTTACACTCGTATTGCCGCAATTCGTGCACTTTAGTGTGCTCTTTAACTGGCCGACAAATAGATCACGGATGAGGGAATTTTCGTGCCGCGCATACCACTCCCAGGTCAGATCCGCCTTCTTGTTGTCACTGCAATCACAATAATTGTAATGATTTTATATTTTAATCTCTACTATATTATATCTTAGTTATGAAAGAAATTTTTGTATATTTATGCACTGGTCACACTATACTATAAATATAATAAAGCTATTATTCACATTGTTTATAATAAACTTTATTTCTGTTATTTAGGCTAACTATTTAGCCTTTTGTATTTACAATTGTTTTTATTTTATGCTTTTTATTTAATTATTGTAATTTTTGTTATACCTACACTACATTTAGTTTTCGCAATTTTATTTTTAATATCAGTAGGTCACATTTTCAGAGTCATTGAAAGCTGTCTAAGTAATCGTAGCAAAAGGATTATTCAACTTGAATGTTTTGTTAAAAGCAATACCAAGAGTTTCTGTTAAGTGTAAGCCAATTGAAGCTAGCCTTTTATATATCTAAACACAATAAATTGCTTGATTACTTAACGACTCACCTGAGGTTATCATCAATGTTCAGAGTCTCGCCTTTGACGCCCGAATTGAGCGCCGAGTGCAGCGAGTCTAGGAAGAAGCGCAGAAACTCCTGCGCATCCTGTTGATTGTAATCACTGTACATTCGATGTTTCGTCGAGAAGGCTCGCTTCAGTTCCATGGGAGTAACGCTGTGCACATTTGTCGTCCACATTTCCTGTATGAGCTTGGCAAATTCTGCAATATAGCAACAAATAAATAAATTTATTGATATTTAGAGTTTGGGATATTAACGTACCGTGTAATATCTGTTGATCCTTGGAGGTTGTCGAGCGTGTGCTGGTGTGATGTGTGCGCAGGAAGCGCGTCAGCTCAGTCGTGTGACTCAGACATTGAATGACCGAGTTCATGAAGCAAGTGTTTCCGATATTCCTCAGACCGCATAGACCTGTGGGTTGAAAGCATATATTTCAATTGTTTTATTATTAAGATTCAATTAAGATGCAATTAATTATATGTAGCTAACTGGGCGTTGCCCAAAAGGCACTACCCAATTCGGATGGCAAATCATGCATTTGTGCTCGTCGCGTTCGATTTACGCCCGGCATTGTGAACGTCTACAAGATCTAATCTAATTTATGCGAAAGTTTCTATGTGTTAATATAGCTCAGTATATTAACTGACATACTGAATTACTGGCTAATATAATTAACGTACAGGACGAGCACAGCCTACTGATCTCTCGAAATTATTAATAACACCGATTTGCCTATATCATAGAATACAATTCAATATTTCTAGGATTCGTTTAGTTCCATAACGATTTACAATTTTTATTTAAGTTTGAATTCAAATATAAACTCGATAATTATCGAAAAGCTGGCGGCGCGAATAAATAATCTATTGTGAATTATGAAGAATAAACGGATGAACCGTGGTGAATATACTAAGGTGTCCTATTCCCCACATCTGTATGTATAGGAATTGATTTTAGAACTATGATTTCTTGGTCAAAACATATTAGAATTGACTTAAGATGGTGTAATTATCAACAATTGTTATAGGTGAATTAGTCTTGGGATATACATAAATATTTTTCATTTGATTGCTGCTTTACTCACCCTCGAACTTCTCGTCACGGGAGCTCTTGTAGCCTTCGTCGACGCTATTGTGCTTATTGCTAAGCGACGATGAGCCAATGGAAGAAGAAGTTGTGGCATTGCTGTTGCTCCGGATGCTGTCCCGATCCCAGTAGCGGTTGGATGTCGGCGAGACAGGTGGCAGCACTGAGCGTGAGCTGCTTGTGGCGTTGCGTGACGCCTGGACGAAATAGGATAGTCGATAAGTAACGAAAGATCGAATTATACATATATACAACACATATGTACATATGTATGTATATTTACGTGAAAAATGTTATGTTGGCCAAAGAAAAAAACGATGCCAATTAATTTACAATTAGTATTTCAAAGCAGCAGGCAATCGAGCGTTAGAAAAGGATGCATATATGTATGTATGTATGTCTGTCTGTTGGCTTGGTGTTAGTGTATGAGTGAGTGTAACAAACATGCATGCGTTAAAGCAGACGCACAAAACAAATACAATAACAAACGCAATAAAAATAACAAAACGAAACAAACACACAACTGTTAACATAAAAGAAATGCAAATGCTGCAGAGAGTAGATCGAGAGAGCTAAGAAGCGAGCGAGAGGGGAGGCTAAACGAGGTGGAAGGAGTGAAACCAAGAGAATGAAAAAAACGCAACAGACATTGTGAATCGGTTGATCGATATCGATAACAGATAAGAGAAATGCCCTTAGCTAAAAAGTCCTAGAGAAAATAATAATTATTATAATAAAAAGAACAACACAACAAAGTACACAAAGAAAAAAAAAAAAAAACAAATACGGGTTTTACAGTTACGGTGCTAATGATGACATAATAATAATGTTAAACATGAGCAGTTGTCTATTGTAGCTACTTAGATATAAAAAGGAAACGGAAACAGACAATGTGTGTGTGTGAGAGAGAGAAAGAGAGTAAAAGTATATGAAGAGAGAGACAGAGAGAGAGCGCAAAGAGCGCCCCAAGATAGTTGGGCGCCACTTACGCTGTCGCTAGCTGTTGCATTGACCGCGGCAGAGTCGCAAGTACTAGTACTAGAGTAGGTGGTGGTGGTGGTGGTAGTGGTGGAGGAGGAGGAGGAGCAGGAGACGGAGACGGAGCCGGTGACGGAGACGCCCGTGCTGCCGCTGGCACCGTTGTCATTGTGCTGATGATGATGATTTACCTTATGGTTGCTGGATGACGACGATGTTGACGACGACACACTGCCAATCGTACAATCTGCATTTGCTGTTGTTGTTGTTGTTGCTGTTGTCCCGCTGCTGTTCGTTGCCTTGGCCAAAAGACCATGGCCAATGCGATTGGCCGATTTGCCGATGGGCGCCAGAGCTGTCATCGTTGTCATCGCTGTCACTGTTGTCGAGTTGGTGTTGTTGGTGGTGGTGGTGTTGTTGCTAGCGCATGTACGATATCCGGCCCGTGTCAATGAGCTGCTATATCCGGCAGCAATCCTTGCATTATCCAAATCGCTGCTGCAGTAACGTTGCTGCAGATTGCTGCTGCTGCCAGCTGATGTTGCTCCTGCGGCTGCTGCTGCTGCTACTGCTGATGTTGCTGCTGCTGTTGTTGCTGTCGTGCCGGTTGTTGCTGTTGCATTGCTGCTGCGCATTGGCGTCGGCAGTCGCTTCTGCTCGCTGAGATTATTAAATTTTTCAATGGACGCCTTAATGCTTAACGAATCGATGCCATAGCGACGTGCATTGCTGCTCTCCCGATCCCGATCTCGATCTCGATCCCGTTCTCTTTCACGTTCCCTTTCCCGCTCCCGATCTCTTTCCTTGGGCCGCTGCTCGCCATTCGTGTGCTTATAGCTATTGAACTTCTCGTAGCTAGCGGCAAAGTTGGAATTTGTCGAGGAGATGATTGTGGATTTGGGACGCACCGAACGTTGTCCAATTGGCTTATCATTATTGCTGCCGTTGTTGGCCAATTGTTGCTGATTGCGCAGCTGCAATGGCGGCGTTATGGGCTTAAAGTAACAGATGTTGGTCACCTTTTGGCTTGATGTTGCTGTTGCTGCTGCTGTTGTGCCAGCAGCTGTTGCCGGCGGCGTATCGTCGCTATCAATATAGCTAATGTCATCGTGTTGTTGTTGTTGTTGCTGTTGTTGCTGTTGTTGTTGTGCTTGCTGCTGCCGTTGCATGCTGTTGCTGTTGTTGTTGCTGATGCTGCTGATATTATTGCTGTTGCTGTTGTTACTGCTGCTGTTGTTATTGTTATTATTGTTGTAGCTACTGTGACTATTCATAGCGTTGTGATTGTTGTTGCACTGCAGCATCAGCGGCTTTAGCTTACCACCAGCCACAACGCCACGTCCAGCAGTTGCTGCTGTTGTTGTTGCTGCGGTTGCTGCGGCAGCAACTGTTGCCTTTGTCTTGCTATTATTATGGCTATGACTATGGTTATGACTATATCTGATATCAATCCTGTGGACGGTTGTGTTATTAGCTATTGCTGTTGTTGTAGTTGTGGTTGTTGCTGCTGCTGCTGTTCTGCTGCTACTGTTGATGTTGCTGTTGCTACTGCTGCTGCTGTTGCCGGCCGTTTGATTGCCATTAAGCGTCGTCGGTCGACGCATGTCATTCAATCCAATTCCAGCTGCTGTTTGTTTGTTGTTGCTTTGATTGTTGTTTTTGTGATCGTTGTTGCTGTTGTTGTTGCGCTTGCGTTGTGACTTGGTGTTTAGTGTCACCTGTGCATGGGCCAACTCGCACTCGGCCTTAAGAAAGCTGGGATCCTTGTAGCTGGACACCAGAAAATAACGTTGATTTGCCGCACGCACCGGATTGTTGCTGCTGTTGCCAGTTGTGGCAGCTGTGGCAGTTGTTGCTGTTGCACGTGCGTTGCTGCAAGCAGCGGTACTTCTATTGACAATCGATTGCTTTGGAACAGCAGCTGCTGCCGCTCCTCCGCCTCCTCCTGAGCTGGATTTGTTTCCTTTGACGTGACGTGTGATCGTCTGTGATTGTTGTTGTTGTTGCTGTTGACTGATGTTGTTGCCTCTTTGTTGCTGCTGCTGTTGTTGATTGTTGTCTGCTGTCGCTGCCTCACGCTGCACTTTGGACGCTGGAATCTTATGGAATCCTCTGGTTTTCTTAATGTCTAACATCATTCAACAGCTGCTCGTCCGCTAACTGTTGCTGTTGCGTCCACACGACACCTCTTGTTGTTTTTGTCGGTCTCTCTGTCTTTGTATTATTGCGCTTGGATTTATTAGAATTGATAGTTCTCTCTTGTCATTGTTGTTGTTGTGATACTTGTTTCTTGTTGTGTTTTTCCTCAATTTTTATCGAATTTGAAAAGGCGTGTTGTGCTTACCAAAAATACATACTCTCAAAACTGCTCAAAACACACACATTTTGGACTTGTTTGCAATTACAAACTACTAAGTTAAACTAAAATATTTTGGAAATATCTCTATATATATACAAATATATATCTCTATTATATGTATATATATAAATATTTAGATGCTTTGAACTTTGTTTGGAGCGCCTGCCTAAATCATGATCGATTTCAGTTGCAGTTAAATTTACATTTACAGTTGCGTTATCGATTAACGATTATTTGTTTTTGGTTTCGATTTCGTTTTATTTTTTATTTTTTGGTTGCGGTATCGATTGCTCTAGGGAATATAGTACTTATATAGCTTAACGATTTGCCTTTGTTATGGTTTTCGAGTACAAGTTAATCAAGTGAGTTAGTTAGTTGGTTAGTTTAGTTTAAAAGGGATGCGATCTGCAAGAGTTTAGCTAAAAATATATAGAAATACATATATCATGTAAATCGATTAATGGAAATTGCGTTTAACGGTTTAGCCACAAAAAAAAAAAAAAACCAAAATATAAATAAAAAACAAAGAGCAAAGCCAGATCGATAAAAAGAAATAGGAAGAGAGAGAGAACAAGAGAAAAAGAGCGAAAACGAGCCAGAGAGAAAGAAATGAGAATGACAATGCGTTTGATTTATATATAATATATATGTATGTATGTATACACTTATATACCCATATATAATAAAAAACGATGATTAATCGAACTGTTTGTATTCCTATCACAATACAGGGCCGTTGTAGGGTCAGGGTCAGGGGCTTGGAGGGGGAGGCTGGAGAGCAAAGCAAAAGCAACATTGTTTGATAATTCGCAAACATACACACACACACACATCCATAGAAATAAATGAAACGCACACAGAGAAAATTTCGTAAACTTTATACAAAATGCTTAGATTGAACGTTTAAGTTAAACAGAATTATCGGCTGGGCTAACTCCTTGACGGGTGGCAACCCTGGTCATGCGATTAGTACATGTTGCAAATTTGTCAGTTGCTCATTTATCGATCAGCATATTCAATTAGCAGTTATCGGTTAACGCTTAACGGTTATCGGTTAACAGTTAACGGTTTTCGGTTTACCTTGTCTGCCAAAGTCAATGTTGCTGTGGCACAAACATCGCCATCAATTTCCCCATTGATGTTGCCATTTCCATTGCCATTAGCTGTGACATTTTCTGTACAAGTCACTGTTGCATCGTCTGTGGTGTCCGTTGTTGTTGTTGCTGTTGCAGTTGCAGCTGCTGTTAAACTGGAGCTATCATAGATGGCATTACGTTTGGGAGACGTTGACAACAACGAGAGTCCATTAAGCTTGGCATCGAGTCCATTGCTGCACTGCATCTCAGTGGCATGTCCATTGCTTGTGGGCTGTGTGTCCTGTGTGTTGTTGTTGCTGCTGTTGTTGTTGCGTTGTTGTCGGGTTCGATTGCTGCGCAACGTGAATGTTGCCGTGGGCACATCTCCGCTGCTATTGCTGCTGTTCAGTGTGTATCTGCCAGATCCACTGCGTTGCTGTCTAAGATTTGATGTTGCTGTTGCTGTTGATTCACTTGTTGCACTTGCCTCACCGTTGCCCGCATCGCTGCTGCTGCTGTATAGGCGACTGTAACGGCTGCTCCTTGGTCTGTCCAGTGTAACGGTGCAGGTGGTGTTGTTGTTGTTGTTGTGATTGTTATCATTGCTTTTGTTGTTGCTGTTGCTGTTGCTGTTATCAGTGTCGGCCTCATTGACCGCCGATCTGGAACGTGACAGTTCACGATTGGGTTTATAGTTAGCCGGACTATACTTTTCATATATATCCAGGCCGGATGTGGCAACTAAACGTGCTAGGGATGATGATGAGCATGAGCTGGACAAACGTTTCGATGTGGAGGAGGAGTTGCTGCCATTTGTGGCATCATTGCCAGCACCGCTTGGTGGCAACTTCTTTGTCACATAATCGTCTTTCTTTGTTGCACCTGTTGAGCTCTTGGCTGCTGCTGCTGTTGTTGTTGTTGCTGATGATGATGATGATGATGCGGTCACATCGCCATTTGATGTTGTGCCCTTTGACCGACGCGACAACTGAGAGTGTCGGAAATGTTTCGTGTTGTGGTTTTTGTTGTTGTTGAAACATTTATACAGATGTGTGACGAACGATTGACAATTGACGTTTTTTTAGTTTTTGGTTGTGAAATAGCGATAACGATTAACGGTCAACGATAACGATTATAACATATGTTTGTTTGTTTGTTTTCATGATGGGGCAGCAACACAAACCAACAAAACATATTCAATTGCAACAAAAACAAAACGAAATAAAAGAAGAATTATAATAAACAGCAAAAAAAAATCAAATAAATAATTTGATACACACAAAACAATTCTTAAATAAAAACACACGCATACACACGCACACACAAATCGATTTGCAGAGCCCGCCTAAAAGTATGCAGTAAGAAAAAGGACGCGTTTCAAGTGCGACTTAAAACGCACGCGCTTCTAGCTTTAGACAAAATAACAATTGAACAAGCTTGATTAACTTGTGTAAACATCATACATTTTTATTTGCAATTCCTTTTTAAATTCATTTCTTTTCACTTTAATTTTGTATATAAATAAAAAAAAAAATGTAATTACAAGAGCATTTCAATTATTTCTGATAATGTAAATAACAAAAATTGTATATTAAAGTTATTTTCCAGCTCTTTAATAAAATATGAATGCAAATATTTTGTAACTTGCCGAAATAAACCTATCGGCTCAAAAGCTATTTGCATTAATTTTTTTTTTACAAATATGAAAAATAAAAGTTAATTTTTTTCTCAATTTGTAATTTAAATATGTTGTATAAAAATGGTATAAAAAACTTGAATGCCCAATTTGTTCATTAATATAACTTCTAAATCAAAATTAAAAATGAATTATTATTTCATATTATTTGTTTAGATTCCAAATAAGAGTTAAAATAAATTTATTAAAAACCACAAAATGATTTTTTTTTTTTATATATCATAATATATCATAACAGTTCCTGCTATTTGCATTGCCCAAAAAAAAGAGTTAGAAACCGTTCGAAAAAATTGAATGATCTTTTAGTATACGCTTAAATGATTTTTATTTAATTTTATATTAAAAAATTTTCTATAATCACAATTTGCGCCATCAAATGGCAACTCTGCACCACAAATAGTGTAAACAAATGGCCCAAATATTTGATGTGCTCATTCACATGTATTCTTTATTATATTTATTCGATCCGCAAAAGTGCTGCCAATGACTTGCACAAATTGATGCGATATCAGAATTGGGAACGTGAGAAACAGCTTATTTGTTATCGATAACGATAAGTCATGCGTTGATGTTGATGAAACAGCTTTTAAATATTTTGCGTGTTTTATGACAAATGCAATACATACATATGAGAAATATATAATTTATACATATAATAATATATATTAGTAAGTATGTATGTTTGTATGTATATACGTGTATGTATGCACGCATACAACAATGCATCATCACATTTAACCCAGCAGAACTGAAATTCCCTGTTCTTGATTTTCCCTTGCGTTTACTTGATGTTGTCATTTTTTTGACGTTTCATTGTTAGTGTTGTAATAATTCTGCCGGCGTCAACTGGCCGCTGCTTTTTCGAAACATAAAATAGGTCAATTGGTACATTATAGTTAAGCAAAAAATTTCAATTCCTCAATGGCTTAATGGTTAGAGTCGCCGAGTTGCAGACAAGAACACCACTAGAACAGCCATAAATACAACAAAAATTTAATACAATATAAATTAAAAGAAGAAAAAAAAACAAAGTAAAAATTATAATAATTTTTTTAGTTTAGTGCCTAGGGATTTTTTGGCAGAGTTCCACGAGGAGTTACCAACGTTTCTTGTTAGGGAAACGTTGAGAAGTGTATAGGAAAGCTTCCTCATTCCTCGTTCCTAGGAACTCCCAATGTTAAATTCCTCAATCATTTTCATACGAACGGATCGATGTTTCCTCAATGACCAGGGAATGCTCCTCAACTTTTCCTCAATATTTCTTTGAGGTCCAGTTCTGCTGGGAACTTATTGCGAATTTGAATTTTAATGCCGCCGATGCCAACAACAAATAATTATGTATATATATATATATTTATTTATATGTAGAGATAGCACAAGGGCGGTGAGACACATATTGTTGTTGTAGTTGTTGCTGCAGTTGCTGTGCTGTTGGTGTTGCCGTTGTTGGAGCAGTGCCAACAAGTGGTTCGGCTTGGCCAAAACATTCCATTGCCGTGCCGCGGCGGGTGGATCTATGTTTGTGGTCATGACGCATCCGCCGCCTTATCGCAGATTTGTGCAACATATATGTACATATACATAGGTATGTGCGTGTTTGTGTGTGTAACAGCGTAAACAGAACAACACAACAACAAGAAAGAGGAATGACAAGTTAGCAAAGTGAAAATGCAACTTCAAAATGCCGCCAACTGTCAAACGTGTGTCAAGAACAACAGTAAACACATATGTACATACGAGGGTGGGCTGACAAGTCTTTGGTCTAAGTAAGCAAACACAATTCTATTGAATAAAAATAAATTTAATTTTAAAAAAATCTCTTTTTGAAGCTATTTAAATTATGCCAACATTTTTATTCTTTTTAAACTTTAAGATTGATCAAGCTAACCTCAAAGTATGCAATATTTTCATAAATAACCTGTTCTTTGAGCCAAATTCGAATTAAAAAACAGAAAACTAATGACCGCATTATATTTGAAATAAAACATTTTTTCCAAATTACCAAACAGTGTGACAATACTTCACGAAACTTATATGGCCATCTGTTTAGGGATTACACTCTTTAATAATATAATAATTCAATTGAAGTGGTTGCGTGTTCTTACAAATGTATAATTTGTTTAACAAATTTACGCTTCACACTTAGGCCAATGACTTTTCAGTTGACCCTCGTAAATACATATAGGTAGGGCTGGGCTCTGCTTGGAAAGTGTTGACGCAAGAGTGGGCGAGGGGGCGTGGCTCTGGGTTGGCATGCTAATAAACATATAGCCAACTGGGGCGTGCCTAGGTAAATGAGGTGGCTATCGAAACATACATATACATATGTCATATGTCCATCTACTATGCTCGTGGAGGGAAGGTGGCAGGTGGCAAGTGGCAGGTTGGCGGTGGATTACGACCAGGTAAGTGTATGTCATGGGGCGACTTGTGACTTTTGGACAATGCACAACATGAAAACGCGCAGCCAAAGCTGATTAAAAATAGTTTTATATATTTAACACACACACACACTGACATACATATGTATTCACACACACAGCTATTGACACACATATATTGCATACAACGACAGGGGCTGTTCCGAAATCATTTTCACACTCTCTTATATCCTTAAAAATTTGTATTAAAAATATATTTTATATTCTCCTTCCATAACAAAGTTGATGTACATGTAACTTTGCTTAAACACATATTATGTGTAAAATTTGGAAATTTTCAAACAGCCCCGATATTTGTGTATATATTATAGCTATACAAACGATATGCATACAATGGACAACAATTCTTGAATGTCTATTATGATGGTGGGTTGATCTAGCTGATTTTTAAGCCAAACGACGTTCATGTGTGTGTGTGTGTGTGTGCAAGTATGTGTGTGTGTGTGTGTGTATGTTTGATTGTGTTTGTGTTGTTTGTTTTTTTTTTTTAACCCGAATATGTTCCGATTTCGAGACCAAAGTTGAAGTTTCAAGGTGAAATAGAGTTCTACACTAAATATAGTATGCCCGGCATAATACATATACTTTCTTGAGCCACCAATGTGAATGTCCTAATATGTATGTATAAGTATGTATGCATGTACATCAAAAATTAATTAAGATAAGGGTAAGGGTGGTAACGGGGGTAAGGGGGTGTGTGGCTAAAGCGATTTAACATAAATCAATTAACACTCACTCCGAATCGGCCATACGAATTTGTATCATAGTTGGAACTGGTAAAGTACGACGATGAACTGTTTCGATATCCAGAGTTGCCAAGGGAACCAGAACCGCCGCTCAGATACGATGTGGCTCCAATGCTATTCCGCTGTGTGCTCACACGCGGCGTATACGACGAGGAGTATGTTGAATAGGAGCTGGGATAATGGCTGCTGCCGCTGCCGCTGCTGCTGTAATGATTATAGGCGGATGTTGATGATGATGATGCCGTTGATGATGAGCCCGTGCCAGCTGATGAGGGCAGCAATTTGGATAGGCTGCTGCCGCGATCGTAGTACGTTGAGTAGCGCGTATAGCCGTTACTTGTGGCGCCTCCCCCGGTGCTGCCGCTGCTGCTGCTGCTGATGCCGGTGCTGCTGTTCGAGCTGCCAGCGCCGCTGGCCGACGTTGTGCCGTAGAGACTGCCACTGCCCGCTGCTGACGTTGACGATCTACGCGGCGAAATCACACGCATATTAGTGGCAGCAGCGTTCTACCGCTTCAATCGGACCAGTTTGCCGTTTTGCTGTTGCTGTTGCCGTTGTGAATTGACTTGATATTGTGATTGTAGTTGTTGTTGTTGTTGTTGCTTTTGCTGATTGCCACAATGTCCAGTTCTCTCTCTCTCACACTCTGTCTCTCTTTTTGCTGCTACTCTTGTTGTTTTTGTTGTTATTGTTGCACTCGATATTATTGCTGTAATAGTGAGAGTGAAAGTAAATGAGATGAGTAAGAGAACAGCTTTTAAAATGGCCATGTGAGATGCACACAAATACACAAACACACACATACTCACCTTGGCTTGCAGTTGCTCTCTCTCTTTCTCTGTCTCTCTTGTTGCTAATTTCTGCTTATTTACATAGTTAATAATTGTTGTTGCTTGTTGTTTTTTTTTTTGTTTTGTTTATTTGTTTGTTACTTATGCTACTTGTAAGACCCGTTATTGTTGCAGTAGAGAATAGGCAAACTGTAAAGAGAATATTCATCGTGAGCGACCTTCGATAGTCAATATGCATTCAAATACATACAGACATACAGTTAATCAAATTAGTGTTTTGACAGCTTCCAAATCTTGCTCAATTTCTCTTGTAAGATATATTTGTTGCTTATGGATTTTCATTTTCTTTTTCTATTATTCATTGAATTTAACTATTTTTAAAAACAGAAAAACAAATATGTGAAGTTTTCAGTTTTAAAACACTTTCTTGACTAACTGTTTGTTTTGCATGTGCATATGCTTGGAGGATGTACATATGTATGTTTATCAACAAACAGTTGCAGTTTATTACTAATACGATAAATTTATCACGGACTTAACAGCGACGTCGACACTTGTTTACAAAATAACAAAGCCAACAACAACAAGAAATGCGCATACATACATACACACATATCACACAATACTCGTAAAGTTTCACATCGTCACTGAGCTGGCGCTGCAGCTTGTTTTAACAGCAACAACAACAACTACAAGAAGAAGAAGCAGCACATCACACATGGACTCGCTACCGGTGTATGTGTGTGTGTTTGGGGGTAGCTATGCGGTAACAGTGAAGTTGTATATGTATGCGTATAAGACGCCGCCAGGCTGTCTACGGCCCTATACGGCGCGCAATGTCATTGTAACCGAGGAAACCGTTGCTCGTGTTACGCTAGTGTGCGTACGCTTCGTACATAGTGTGTGTGTGTGTGTGTGTATATATATATATATGTGTGTGGGGTAGGGCGCCACACACTCTCTCGCACACACATGCACGAAAACAAACAGACAGACACATGGTCACTATCATATCGATCTCTCGTTCATAAATACGAATACAACTGAAACTACAACTACAACTACAACCATAAACAGAGCACTACAACTCATTCAGATTCACACATTCCAATACGCCTATGCGAAGCAACGATGCCGAAAATCGCGTCAAAATCGAAATAATTATAATAAAAGCAAAAAACAAAAAAAAAAAATTAAAAAAGAAAGAAAAAGAAAAAAGGCGAATCTATTTATAAAAGCGCTTAAAAGCACACACACAGCTGGCTGGCGCTGGCGGTCGCCACGTTCCCGTTCGTTGGGTGGTGCGGCGGTGGCGGCTGTAGTAAAACTGCGCTGCTTTGCCTGGCCTATAAGCTGCATGCGCGCAAATGAGATAGCAATATTGATATTGGCGACAGCGACACACTAACACACACCAACAGACGATAAACACACACACATACATTCAACTTTATGTACATATACGCGGCCAAGCAGGCAACGTACAAATTACGCAAAGTGAAATATCTTTCTCCTCAAAAATGGAAAGTGGAAAAGTGACGACTACGATTGTGAATTTTATTTCAGAACGCGCACATTTTAATGTATGCATTTAAAAGGAGTTCAGTGCCATTGTATCAATGGCAGCCAGTATCAGCAATTTATTTATAAAATTTATCATCCGACACAACCCACTCACGACGCTAGAAAAAAAATATCCGTAACACTTAATTGTATCACCAACTCGCACGCACAAACTATACTATTTATGAATTACACTACAAGAGCTGCTTTACATGGTAATAATTTATATTATTGGCTATTTTTTTTATATGCAATTTTTCAGCCCACAGCCGCAGACTCACTTAAGAAGAAGTAGAGTTGTGCCGTTTCGTTTCGTTCTGAAAAAGTTCAAATGAACGATTCATTAAAATGAGCCAGTGAACTTATTCAATTACTCATGAACTATATCGTTAATATTTCAGTTGGTCAGCTTAAATTCCACAATTTAATATCTTCAATATTTCTCAGGTCCATAGTAAATTGCACGAGTGGACGCAATATCTGGCCTTTTTTGTGGACACTTTCGTTGTATGAAACGAGTTCTTTATAGGTTATTTGTTTAGTGATACAACCCAAAAAACATTTGTCATTAATTCTAATTAAGAACTTAAAATACATTTCACTATCACATCGTTCATAAGCAACTGATCAGTTGGTCAGAATGATCTATTCATCTTTTATTGCTCATGACCAACTGAATAGAATCGTTTATCGTTCATATTCCAACTGAATTGAAAGTTCATAGTTGAATAATGAGCTAAATGACCTATTTTGTTCACGTCTCAAAAATTACCTAGTGAGCTCCTGGGGCAGCCTTGGACTTCCAGAAAACGGTTCAATTGCATTTCAGAAAAAGTTAAATTATGTGAGCTGAACTTGTTTCCAAAAGAGCTGAATAGCTCTAGGGCTGCATCGACCTAGAATCGATACATGAAAATTATGTATGAATTTTTCATCGTGCCGCAGATGGTACAAAATCATAAAATATCGAATATTGTCGCCATCGCCAATACCAGAAAAAGTGGCAACTCCGCCGTGTATATACATTTTGAGAGAAAATTCTGTTCAGGTGTGAAAATTTTTTACAACTTTAACTCTATTATTATAAAATTATATTTAAGTATAAATGGCTTACTGATTAAATGAATTATTGCTGTTGCCATTAACATAGCTCGTATAGTGCGTTAAGCCGTATATACTTATTTATAAACAAAATCTTACAACCGCAAATTGTCGCGTCGCATTACAATTCAGTGTTGCCAACATTTGTATTTGCAAAAAACCAATCTCTGCTAAATCTCTTAAAGCGTATAGCTTTAAGTACTAATATTCAGTCCTGGTCTTAAGAAGCAGACCTGCGCTCACTGCACAACATGTATTTATATAGGAACAACAAATTAACAGTATGAAATAAAACAATTTCAGAAGGGCTACGAATAACCGCCGTTCTAGCTACTAATATACATTTGAAGGACTCTGGACATTAAATAGCTAAATCTTACCGGAAAAGGCTGAGTGGGCAACACTTGAGCCTGCGCCGCCGCCGCCGCCAACGTCGTCATACAAAATGAAGTGAGCAACAAAGAAAATTAAAAAAAATAAATAAATAAATGAATAAATCCAAATAACACACCAATTTGCACAATAATTCTGATAAAAATAATATTCTTTTGTTGCAGTAAACCAAAGAGTACAGCGTTTTTTTGTTAATTTTCGGATTTTAAGTCGTCTCGTCGTCATTGTCATCATTATTCGCATCATAACTGCATTGGCATCGTCATTTTTTAGCAGCTCTGTCTTAAACCAACCATCGCTTCCTCCCCCACCCCGCCTAGCTAGCTTTTGGGGGATAAACCTTGAGTAGAAGTTCGGTTTCTGGATAATAATTTGTGTTTGCAACTAGGAGCATCGTCTTGTCGTCTTCTTCATTCCCCCAACACACACACAGATATTCATATTTAGGTGAGCACCTTGGAGAGTTCATCTCGTGGTATATTTTTTATTATTGTTTATTTATCTGATCTCTGGCTTTGCAGTTATGTCATCGACCGCCGGCAAACGCAAAGAAATCTACAAATACCTGGCGCCATGGCCCTTGTACTCCATGAACTGGAGCGTGCGGCCGGACAAACGTTTCCGCCTTGCGCTGGGCAGTTTCATTGAGGAATACAACAACAAAGTGCAAATCATTAGTCTGGACGAGGATACCAGCGAATTTAGTGCTAAAAGGTACACAAATCTTCTCCAAGTCGTACATAATTAGAGAGAAATCTGTAAAGGATAAACAAATAGCCTTATTGTTATTACCATTTACTTTAATTTCTCTTATTTTTTCCTGTTGCATCTTTAGCACCTTTGACCATCCATATCCAACAACGAAAATCATGTGGATACCAGACTCCAAAGGCATCTATCCCGATCTGTTGGCCACCAGCGGTGATTATTTACGTGTTTGGCGCGCTGGTGAGCCGGATACACGTCTGGAATGTGTGCTGAATAACAATAAGAACAGTGACTTTTGTGCGCCGCTCACATCGTTCGATTGGAATGAGGTGGATCCCAATCTGGTTGGCACATCATCGATAGACACAACATGCACAATATGGGGTCTGGAAACGGGACAACCGCACGCACGCGTATATGTGGCCGGTCATGTGAAGACGCAGCTGATAGCACACGACAAGGAGGTTTATGATATTGCATTTTCACGCGCCGGCGGCGGCCGGGATATGTTCGCCTCTGTGGGTGCTGATGGCTCTGTGCGTATGTTCGATTTGCGTCATTTGGAGCACTCGACCATTATCTATGAGGTGGATAGGAAATATGGGTTAATTTGATTGGGTGTAATCACTAATGGTTTATTGTTTATCATTGCCTTCAATAGGATCCTGCGCACACGGCGCTGCTGCGCTTGGCCTGGAACAAACAGGATCCGAATTACTTAGCCACAGTTGCCATGGATTCATGCGAAGTTATTATTTTAGATGTTCGTGTTCCTTGTACACCTGTTGCAAGACTGAGCAATCACAGAGCGTGCGTCAACGGTATTGCGTGGGCGCCGCATAGGTAAGACATTAACCCATCTGGAGACGACGAGGGTCGACGTATAAGTCATTGACCTAAGTAGAAAAAATGATACTTTTTGATTTAAATTCCTATTTTGTTGGAAAGTCTAATTCATCATCTGATGACTGGTTAAGTTTATTTCAACTGTTTAATTGTGACAACATTTTAGAGTCAACAACTTTGAAAACCTTGCAAAAATCTGTAATTTTAATTATCAAAAAACACAAATAGAAGGTTAATTCGACACTGATTCAATAGGAATTCTGCACTGTCGAAATTAAGTTCAACTATGGAAACAAATACCGCATTTAAAAACAAAAACAATAGGTAGTTTTCATCAGTTGGAAAAAAGCATAGTTATAATGGCAAATTAATGTAAATTGTGCAACAAATTGAAATTGAAAGACAGTTGGATAAAGTGCATTTCTCTAAAGACGATTATGTTGAGAATTAAATTAAATTCCATGCAAAATAGTTGCAATTATCTGCTTAGGTCAATGACTTATATAAATTTATCTCGTAATGTATTGATTAATGTTGAATTTTATTTTGCAGTTCCTGTCACATTTGCACTGCCGGTGATGATCACCAAGCACTGATCTGGGATATACAACAAATGCCACGCGCAATCGAGGATCCAATTTTAGCCTATACAGCTGCTGAAGGCGAAGTCAATCAAATACAATGGGGTGCCACGCAACCCGATTGGATAGCCATTTGCTATAACAAAGCGTGCGAGATCCTGCGGGTCTAAGAGTCAATTTTTCTTGCCTCCCTTAAGCCTCCCACACACACACACACACATACACACAAACACACACATATATGCCCCTACCCATCACTGCTCTGTCTGCGGTTGTGGATGTGGACAGCGGACTGTGGATAAAATGCTGTTGAGCAACGCTCAGTTGTCGAGCAACAAGAACAAAAACAACAGCAGCAGCTCACACAACACATCAAAATATAAACAGACAACATTCACACACACACACATACACATACACACAAACAACACACACACATAGAAACGCAATGTAGTTGTAGGTTTTGTAGACACACAGCGGAAGAAACGCGTTTTAATTATTATAAAATATATATACACACATATAGTATATATGTATATAAGTATAATTTTGTATTCGGATAACGATCTGTGTATTCCGAACGCCATTCCGTCTCGTGTTCTATCCAAGAAACCAGTGAGAATGATTTTGGAGACGTTTGAAGTGAAAAAGGCGGGGCAATCCGATTGATTCGATTCGAATCTATTTCGATTCGTTTAGAGTTTTTAGTTTATCTTAGATTAGTTGAACATACAATTATGATATAAGTCTCAAGGTATAACCAAAATATGTATTGCTATTTGTAATTTATTTGACAATTTGACTTTTTTCACTTTTCATGCTGAAAAGTTAACCAATTAGCCGCTTGATTCGGGCTTCTTTTGTTTATAATTATTCCTTTGTTTTTTTTTTTTTCCTTTTTAATGACAAATGAAACATAAATATAACAACAAAAAGAAGAACAACAAAAACAATGTCCTACCTCGTTTTCCAACAAATAAATGTTAAGAATTTGTGTCTAGCCGCAGTAACCACAACAACAACAACAACAACTACATGCAAACAACAACAACAACAGAGAGAAACCAAAAAGAATGCAAAACGCTTTTTTCGAAATGTTTTTTAATTCTTTGTTCAACGTTTTATTATACGTTTTCTATGAGAACCAAAAAAGTAAAAATAAATAAAACAAAAATCACAAAGGACTTAAGCAAAACGATAAACGCAAAGCAAACATAAATAAGCGAAAATACTTGTATTAAGAATAAAACCAAAATGAAAACAAAAACAACTGCACAACCACAGCTAAAAAAAAAAAACAATACAATACTATTTAAAATACAACTAAAACAAAGAAAAAAAAAAAAAACCGAAATATTATATGAGCGAGAGAGAATACAAGATTGTTGCTATCCATTTAAAAAAAAAAACAAACAAAAGAAAAACACAAAAATGTAATGACTGCATACGATTACCATAATAATTATAATAATAATAACAATAATGATAACAATTAATTTCATGAAAATACAGCAAGCCCGAAAGATCGATCAATCCTCACTCGTAAGCACTGAGAACAGATAAATAGAACTATCCAACAAAATACAACAATTTTATACGGTCGAAACTACAAAGCGCTGCTCTGAGACTGAGACAAAGTGAAAACGAAAAAGACAAGGAGAACAAATGAGAAAGAGACAGAATATGTATCTTAAATCCCTTTTGCTGTTTGCTCAGAATGAGAGAAAGACATTTATTTGGTAACTTCAACTTGCAACTGCTCATCAATTATATATAAATATATATCGTATTCAAACTCCATTACAAATCCAATTATATACAAACAGAAATATGCAATTGTTTAATGTGTTTTGCTTTTGTTTTTAGTTGGAAACAAACTCAAACTCTGTAAACTTGACAAGACTTAGTGCATTGTAAACGCCAAATAAACAAAAGATCATGAAAATCAATCCCAATCCAAATCAGATACATTAATTAAGCAGACATTATTTGGCTAACGGTTTCCGTAACTCGTAGCATTCAGATTCATAATTAGCCAAAAGACAACAACATATTCTTTATACTTACACACACACACACAATCACATACAACCTTATATATATATATCTATATATTATATATTGTATTGTATAATTAAGTGAAACGATTGATTTTTGTTTTGCCCAATTGTTTGCATCGTTTTTATTCAATTAAAACATCATAAGTTAGTAATATACAGATGTAACAAATATCACTATATATATATATATGTATCTGTGTATATATATAGTATAGACATCTGGGTCAGCGCGGAGTGATTAACTAGAAGGCAGCAGCAGGATTGTAAGAGCAGCATAGAGAGACGAAAAAAACATTTAAAAAAAAACACCAAAAAAAAACAAAAAATTATTTAAATAAACCATTTTTAAATGAACATCAATTGAGATTCCAGACTTACCAATTTATATCAAATCGGGCAGATCGGGCGGCGCACATATATTACTAATGTCCACAACGCCTTGTGGTTCCTTTTCAGCAACGCTGCAAAAGATTGGATTAAATGGATGAACATCAAGTTGATATATATAAATCAGGTAGAATTCTTATCACCTTTTGCCGGAATCGGCTGATCGCTTGGCCGGAGCATAGGACTTGATGCGGAGCATCTCATTGGCCTTGACTTTCTTGAGTATGATCTGCAGATGTCCAGTGATTTGGGAACGCTGCACCACAGACTCATCCGGTTTGACCTCCTCATTGTAAACTATTTGAAAAATCTTTCCCTTGACCGTGACTCGCACATAGGTTGTCTCTATGTCCACATTGATGAGCGATGTGTCTAGATGTCTGGAAAAATGTATTTTAAAAATCAAGTAAAATTAGGGACCGTAACGATTATAAATATTATAAAAAGGGTAAATTAATGGATTGTTTTACCATATAAAGTGATCTTAACTCTAAATTTTTAATTTTTATCATAGAAATTAGATATGTTGGTTAAATTTCAATTTTTAGTTTTTTAAAAATAAAAATAAAAAATGTATATACTTTTTTTAAAATTATAATTTAATTTTTAATTCCAATTTGTATATTAAAACTTTAATAAAAGGTTATTTTATAAAATTTAAATTTAATCATGTAAAAATCTTAAAATACCTAATTATTTTTTATTTTAGTTTAATTATTATTTCTACTGTTTTGTGATAAGAAATGATTAAGAGTTTAAAATAATTTATGTAATAAAAATGCATCAATTCACAGGATACGCAATCCAAGTATATCTGCATTTTTCTCATTTATCCAGATAATTTTTTTTTGGGACTTAATTTCATTGAACTTTTTCAATACAAACTTGTATACTTCCAGCACCAGGCTGTAGTGATCCGACTCATCCTGGAAATTGAATGGCAACTTGGCCTGGTTCACATTGTAGGGTCTACCACAAGGTGCAAATAAATGCGGTGTCCTTTTGGGCTTTTCGGTCAATGGATTCGGCTTGGACTCGCCCCGCTCCCTGCCCAGCTTGTGCTGTCGCGCAATCTCCGTGCGTATCTCGGGACAGTGCTCACTCTTCGCATTCCAGAAGGCACGAGTACGCTCCTCTTCATCCTCCAGGCCGGCACACTGTTCGGCCAGAGCTGCTTGCTGCTCGGCAACACGTATACGTTGTTCATCCCGTTCCATGGCCTGGTCGGCCTGTTTTTAAAAAACATCAATATCGATAATATTTCGATATTTACAATTTATGATCGATGATTTCATCTATGTGCGTTTTAAAATTTATTGTGTTTTAAGTACGTGTACATATTCAGGGGTGGCACTGAAAATGAAACTTACCGAAAATCTCCCAGAAATCCATACATTTTTGGGGGATTTTCGGTTGGATTTTTAGCTGTTAGCAAAGCCCAAAAAAATATAAAATAGGTAACCCAAGTTCATAGGCACTAAGCAAATAACCTATAGAGTTTTCATTTCATACAACAAAAATGTGCACAGACATTGCGTTTTTTGTCTACGGTCAATTATAAAAACCAACAAAACATAGTTCTAAATTAAATTCCTAGTCCCCGCTTTTTGAGTTAAAAAATTTATTTTTTTTTTTAAATTTTTAGCATGTTATTATTAGCATATCTTTAGTGTTTTTAGTCCGATCCAGTCAAGATTGATATAAAACTCTTGTTAAGACCAAAACCTTTAAAATTTCACAGAATCAATTGTCCTTAAAACATAATATTCGTCCATGCGAGGACTTAAAACACCGAATTTTCCAACTCAGAAAGCGGAGACTAGGAATTGATTTTAGAACTATTGTTTCTTGGTGAATACATCTTAGAATTATCCGTAGATTACGAATTTGATAACCATTTTTTGTGAAAAAAAAAAAATAGATGCACCCTAATGCTCAACATTGCCCAAATATGGATATGTCAATATCTAATCCATAACCCTACCTACCTGGCATTGAACAATGACAGCACGATGTTGGGAGAGCAGACGCTGTGCCTGCAGACGCTCGGAGGGCACAATCTCCATGCAGTCGAGGCTGTGCAATTGCGGCAAAGTGCCAATCACAAAATCGCGATAGTGTGGATAATCCGTGCAGGGATTACCGGTCAGCAGCAGCTCCCGTAGATTGTAGTTGCCTTTCAAGGACTCCACACTGGTCAGTTCACCCACAAAGTTGAGCGTCAAGTCCAGTTTATTGAGGGACTCGAGTCCTTCGAGATTCTCAATGCGTTCAATGTTGTTGATCGCCACATTTAAATACTCCAGACGCTTCAGCTTGTGGAGATTTTCCAAGCGTGCCACGAGATTGGATTGCAACAAAAGTATCTTGAGATCACGGCACCAATTCTGCAGATTCTCAATGCACGTTATGTCCTCCTGGTGCAGCGACAGCTCCTCAAGCGTGCTAATCAATCTTTCATTATGCTCCGATTTCTTACGCACCAGTTCCTCGGTGACTTTTTAAAATGTTGACCAAGTTTTTATAATGCGAAAAATTTCTAGAGTATTTTTAAACTTACTGCGCACCATGATTGTTCGAAGCACCAACTAATTATGTAATTTTGTCTGACTATAGCAAAAACTATAACAAACAACAACCAGTTTACTACGTTGCTAGGAAAACGCTCTTGTTGCTATTGTTTTTGCCACCTAATAGAAATTCAAAGCTTGTGTCATCGGCGGGCGGCCGATTGAACTTATCGAAATTAACATAGCGGTCTGCATGGCGGCAACGTCATCGGATCGAAACGGTCACCCTGCTTCTGATTGGACGTCTGATAATGTGGAAATCTAATCAGACTGCACGCGCTAGCTACCGAATAAATTGAACAAATCCAGGAGCGGACTTAACAGAAAATATTTGCTATATTTGTATTAGAATGAAGGTTTTTATGCTCAACGGTTAACACTACGGTCCTTAACTATTATAAGATAAGGTAAAGGACCACATTTACAAGTAACTATGTGAATATATGTATTTCCAATTAAATGTAAACCAAATTTTTGCGAATATGATTTAATGATAATTCATATTGAATCCGCTCCTGTTCGCTACGCGCAGCGATAAGCCGGACTAGTTAAACGCAAACATGACCAACCGAAGACAGACGGATTTCGGCATTGTGAGTGTAATCAGCGTTTTAAATCAAAATGAGCGGTAAGGATATCGATATATTGCGCGAGCTTAACGATAATGAAGTTGATGAGTTGATGCAGTTGTATGACAACAAATACGGTCCACTTAACTTCCACTATTTGTTGTTGTACAACCAACGTAAATGGGATCGGCAGTTGGAGGCGGCAGGGATTTCCAAGGATGACAAAGCTTACATATCGATGCGCAAACGATTCTATACGCATCGGAAAGGGGATTTCCGAAAATTTGGCACTTATGTGAGTCTACACAAGGATATCGTGCAGAGTGTCTCATTCTTCAGCTGGCAATCGGAGGAGTCGCAGGAGTTGTTCGAATGCCTGAAGCAAACCGAACGCATTGAATGGGCATCGGGTGCATTGCTCACCAATGTTGATTTGAACTTTTGCGCACGTGTCAAGGATCTGGCCATGCGAAAGGGAGCGGGGGGCATCCAGGCACGCGAATGTTTTGGCATGGTGTTGCCACACGACGAGGCGCGATCCGTTAACGTGCCCGATTTGTTATCGGACTTTGAACTGCGAGCGCTTAACGATAACGATGCGCAAACTGTGCATACGATTTGGCCTAACAAAGGCGAAGGATCTCTTGAGTATCTACGTGCGCTAATCAGATTCAATAGGACACTCGGCGCCTGTCGGAGCGACACTGGCGAACTGATCGCCTGGATACTTCAAAACGATTTCTCAGGATTAGGGTAAGTTCTGATAGTATGTATGTATAAATATTTGGTTTGTAAAAGCCTTGGAGTGTTTTGACAAAATTTAAATTCACAGATTTGTTTTTTTATATATTTTTAAAAATATTTTTTTATTACTTGTTCTAAGCCCCATAGACAAGAATAATAAAATAGGAAATAATATAAAAATTCATAAAAAATATGTATTTTTTTACAAAAGAAATTCTGTAAATTTTGGATTTTGCCGACACAATTTTTTGACTAATTGTTTATGCATTCCTGTTCAGAACAAAACTGTTCTGAAATCCGTAACTTACCAAAAAAAAAACCGTCTTCTGAAAATTTTATTTCTTGTCTCCTTTTTAAGGAAAAAAAAAACAATAAAATCATAAATTTTTTTCTATATTTTTTCTTTATATATGTATTTATAAATCTGTCCTTATTAAACGAGTTAAATTAATTGAAAATCTGTACCGCAAAAATCGAGTTTGTCGATATCACCAATTAAGATGAATATAAGTAACAAAACTGAGTCTACATTTTATTAAAATCTCCTTTTCCTTAAAAGATAAAACTCATAAAAATATATACTGTATGCAGGAAGGGTATCTTGTAGTCATGCACTCTCGTCTAAGCCCATTTTAATTTGTTACAGAATGCTGCAGGTGCTGCCCAAGGTGGAACGTCGTGGTCTAGGCGGACTCCTGGCTGCCGCGATGACCAAGCGGATTGCCAAGGGGGAACAGGTGACGCTCACCGCATGGATTGTGACCAGCAATTGGCGTTCGGAGGCGCTGCTCTCTCGGATTGGCTACCGCAAAGGTATCGTCAACGAGTGGATTAAACTGTTGCCCGCCTAAAATATATATTGTTCTATACATATATATACACTTGTATTGTTGATCCTAAGGTGTTGGTTTGTGGTTGCATGAATGGGCACTTGGACGGGGTAAAATAAAAGTCAAATCATTTGCATAGTACGTAAGTACAAACATACATAATATGCCTATGTACACGGTCAACAATTTTTATTACGCTTTACAACGCGTTTCGGTCTTGTAAATACACTTTTAATGCTTAAACAAAATGAATTGAATCAAAATGAAAACAAAATTCAAATCTAGCGGCAACTGAGGCAAATCCCGGTCTTAAGTTCGGGTCAGATTTGGTCTCGATCTTACACATATTTACATACCGCTTTCGCACACATACATATATCATACAATAATTTACATTAGAATTTAGGACAGGGGGAGGTAGCGGGAATTCGATACAAAACAGAAATGGAAAGAAAACAGTCAATAATAATGTTAATCATATTAATTTGACAAGCACAAAGTGGAGGAACATTGGGAGCAGAGAGCAAGGAAGGAACAAGTAAAACATATATGCAGTAATATGTGATAGCTGTTTGAATGTTTGAACACTATTTATAGTTTTTACTACTGATAGAGATAACTCTGATATCTCTGATAAGATGTTATCTTTGCCAATGAATGCGTGTCCGCAACGAAGAGTGGTTGCGGGGGGGAGAAGGGGCGAGGGTTGGTAATACAATTTCTCTAAATACAAAACTAAACAAAAAGTAAGCGCGTTGAGCTCCCACTTGGCATCCCGCTTCCATTCGCCAGCAGACTGTTGCTCTTGGAAGACATTGGCATATTGACAGTTGCCGTCCCCGTTCCTGTCCCCGTCCCCGTCGTTGTGTGCATCTTGTGCAGACCATTTGGCAAATTGCCATTCATGGCATTCATGGGACTGCGATAATAGGAATCATTGTGCTGGAGCGGCGTGTACTTAACATGATTACTATGCGATATCGTAGTCGGTAGTTCTCTGCTCTTTGAGATTTGCTTGGCACGATTGTAGCAGAGCACACCGATAATGGCCAGCGACATGCCCAGACAGTTGACCCACGTAACCGGATTGCCCAAGATTAACAGCGACACGGCAATCACAAAAATGCGCTTCGAGGCGCTCGCCACAGCATATGTGAGGGGCGTCACTAGCGACAGCACACTAAAGGCAATTATATTTTGCATCCAATTGAGAACGCCGTCGGTGAATAGCAATGCAATCACTCGATAGTCAAGATTTTTCTAAAACACACAAAAATCATAAGTAATTATGAAATGAAATTATTATCAATTCAGAGTCATCTATATACACTATAAATATACTTACAATGGCCGTATGCCGGAGCACAGCTAAGCTGTCCATGTACAGCCAGAGAGGCAGGAAAATAAACAGGGACAGCTTGCCCAACAGATGCAGCAGTCGCAAGTGATGTATTCCCGTATCCTTGAGCACCTGGATTCAACGAAAAAGACAACTGACTTTAGATCGATGCAAAGCTTTGAGAAAAATTTTAAAGTTTCGGTTTGGTATATCGAACCGAGAAGTAAATTTACTTTCTAAATTGTTAAACATTACTCCTAGATATTTTAAGCTTTTAAAATTATTGATATAAGAATTTTTCAATACTTTAAAGACCTTAACTCAAGATTTAAATTAATGTTTTATGAAATTATAAATTCGAAATACGCACAATGTACAAACATATTTATTATACTCTTATTCTGGAATTTCTAGCTCATTAAAGAAAGCGTGACAGACCCCATAGAGTATATATATTTTATATCAGGACTCCGATCTATCCGTCTATTTGTTTCTATGCAAACTATTCTCTGAGTTTTGAAGCTATCTTAATGAAACATGGAATATCTCCGCCTTTTTGCTGCAAACAGTAGATATGTCGGAAATGGTTAGATCGAATCACTATATCATATAGTTGTCATAGGAATAATCGGTTAATAATCAACATTCAGTATGAAAAGATTTTTAGTTTTTTCGAGTTTTCTCAACCAAATTTACAGATTGTGTGTTTGTTTTTTTTTTTTTTCCTATACTCTGATCAACTTTGATTACATACTATATAATATAGCTGTCTCGAACATGATTATGGTATTTCCAAAAATGCTTACCTTCTTAGAGAAGATGTTTTGCATGGAAAAACCCATGGTGGAAATAAGAGCGCTGATTAATCCAAGCATATCAAATGAGATTTCCGTTACGGTCGCTATCGCCACGCCGGTGATGATGGGCAGGAGACTCAGGTAAACAAGTGTCGGCTGTTTCTCGCCAAAGAAGAGGCGCGTCAGAACAACGGTAAAAAGCGGCATAGTCGCTTTGACTTTGAAATGGCAAGCGAAGAACATGCATAAAATTATGATATATATGAATGTCATTACAATTTGCTGACGTGTGAGATATATGTATGTAATTATGTTGTAAGCTCACCAGTGTGCGCATAAGATACGGGCACCTTCCATAGCGATATATGCGATGTGACCGAGGCGAGCAGCTTGCCAATGGCCAGTGGCACAATTAATCGCATGTAATAGGATCGTGGTATTTCCTGATATTTCCGAATACGCCACAAATTGAAGAATGGCCCACTGTATAATGTAATGCTGCATAGCTGGACGAGGGTGACGGTTAGGGGGAATGGGAATTCATTGAGCACCATTTTGCCAATGACATTGTTGCTGGACGAGATGACGTACCAGAAGAGGCACATCAATACTACGACCGCAACATGGCGCGATCCTGTGCGCTTGCCACCCAACATTTTCTGTTGTTGTTGTGGTTGTTGTTGCTGTTATTTGTTGTTTTACTCAGAATGTGTAGCGCCCCAGTTTGTTGCCCTGTGCGCCTGCCAGTCAGCTGGTCGTACTTTTTTCACTTGCTTTATTGCATCTCGTTGTGTTTAAATATTAAATAGATGTTGCACGTCGACAATGTCGCCCGTTTGCAGTGGGTTGCCAACTTTTTAGAGTAAAAATCATAAGTTGCCACCCAGTAAAAATTTTCGATCTGGTTCGATTTCTAAACTAAAAAAAAAACAGGTACATTTTAGAAGCTAAAAGTTCTTACATTTTTGCAGAATATTTGTTTTAGAATTAATTTTGTTGAATTTTTTGATAAAATTTTTTAATTTTTATTGAGTTTTTTGCATTTTTAAATTTTTAATTTTCGTCCGTTCTGACAAAAATTTGAATATGCACTTTTTTTTTAAACTTTGACAGCCCTGGAACCCTAGCGGCAGTGCCTCCAACTTGTTTTAATAGTCGTAACGCAAAAAACGGCTGGCGGGCTTTCAATTTCTTACTTTTAACATTTTCTTTAAAAACAGTAGAAACAAACCAAGATTAATCCAACAAAAAAAGAAGAAAAATTTTAAAATTAACATATTTTATTTTATTTCAATGCTTAAAGCTTAGGTAGGATAAGAAAAATATAATGTTTTGGTTAATAAATTCATTTTTGGCACGTTTGCAATTGTTTGCAGATAAGTTTGAGATATGCTTTTAAACTTATTTCGTCAATTATAAATTTTTTGCAAGTTACTTAATTTAATAATATGTTTTTTTCTTTGTTAGTTGCTTAACTTCTTCGCGCTTGATTTTTAGAGCATTATGAAGAGCATTAAATATAGCATCGGCCCAGTATACAGAGCTGGGCTTTGTTGCGCAGAGTTCCTTCAATGCATACATAACATTGGCATGTTGTTGCGACAAGTCGGATTCGGAGAATTGAGAGTCCAACCAGAAGATGCCTTGCTGAGATGTCGGCTTTGTTTGGACAGCAACATCCTTTGTACAGTTGACTAAACGTCCGTCTGTTTGAGTCGACAGACTTCTAAATAGTCCTGTGGAGATGCATTCATCCTCTGTCTTGATGGCCGCCTTCTCCGCCTCTTGCTGCAGTCTTATTTTGTGTAAGGACATCTGTGAATTCTCCTTCAGTTCCATCAAACGTGTTACATCAATGCCGGTGATGCGCAACAATTTAGCTGTTACAGCTGGCATGGCCTCCAATCCCCATTTGGATAGATCTATGTTTGATTTTGTAGTTGAGTTAAACTTATAAGTGACATTGAAGTTGTTGCTCAACGGTGACGGGTTCTCATAGATGGCACTGCTCATCAATAATTCCGAGCTGGGCAACTTTCGAACAGTGTCAACCACAAGGAACTCAGACTCCGGTGCATTTGATGACTTGAGACGAATTGAATGAAGTACAGCTTTCACGCGTTCAACAGCCAACTTGCGCTTTTCCATGATAGTCAATGTTGGTGGAGGAGAAGCTCCTGCGCCAGTTGCACTTGGCATTAATTTGTTTAAATTGATAATCTTAATGCTTTTCTCACAATCTTGAACTGGCAAATAGTCGAGGACACCGGCTTCTGCTTTCACTGTGATCCTTGAAGCAGAAATGCTGGAAATTTCATTACTGCGCCTTTGCTTATGGCTACGTTCTGTACTCTGACTACGAGAAGGACTTCCGCTTTGACTGCGTTCCCGCTTCCGTTTTTTCTCCTTCTTGTGTTTCTTTTTCTTTGATTTCTCATGTTGTTTACGTTCCAATTTTTCCTTTAGTTGGTTATGCGCTTCCATAAGTGTTCGCAACTCTTCATCAATTTCATTTGTCGACGGTTCTTGCTTCACTGTGTCGACATTTCCGAGGTCCGCTTCCGAAAGTGAATCAAGGAAATCCAAGTGTAAATCCTCTAGTTCCTCTTTTTTTAATTTCACTTCAAGCTCATCATTTAAATGATTTTCTGGCGCGTCCGACATCATGTTATCATTTGGGTGAGATTCAAAATGGTTATGCTCATGGTGAGTGATCGAAATTCCAGAATGTGATGATGGATCATCGAATCTTGGGCTTCTTTTGATCCTGTTAAGACTAATTGAAGGGGGTGAGGGTGGTTCTGGAGCAGCATCAAGCTTCGGCGGCAACGACTCTGTAAATATTGCAGGTTTAAATCAAAAATATAAGTTTATCTTCCCTGCAAGAGCATAAAGATTCTTTAACGCACCTAAGATATTGTCAACATTTAACTGAGATTCAAGATTATCCTCCTTATCGTCAGAAGCGTTTGAAGTCGTTTGTGGTGTTGATGGATCATCAAATCTTGGGCTTCTCTTGATCCTGTTAAGATTAATTGATGGAGGTGAGGGTGGTTCTGGAGCTGCATCAAGCTCCGGCGGCAACGACTCTGTTAAAAATTCATGTTTAGATCAAAAATTAAAGTTTATCCTCGGAACTCTGAAGATTTGATACCCTGCAGGGGTAAAATAATTATTCTCTGACGCACCTAAGATATTGTCAACATTTGACTGAGATTCATGAATTTTCTCCTTATCGTCAAGAGCGTTTGAAGTCTGTTGTGTTGATGGATCATCAAATCTTGGGCTTCTTTTGATACTGTTAAGATTAATTGATGGGGGTGAGGGTGGTTCTGGAGCTGCATCAAGCTCCGGAGGCAACGATTCTGTTAAAAGTTCATAATTAAATCAAGAATAAAAGTTTCGACCGATCGACCCTCTGCAAGGGTAAAATAATAATTCTCTGACCCACCTAACATATTGTCAACATTTGACAAAGATTGAAGATTGTCCTCCTCATTGTCAGCAGCGTTTGAAGTTCTCTGAGGTGTTGATGGATCATCAAATCTTGGGCTTCTTTCCATTCTTTTAAGATTAAATGATGGAGTTATGGGTCGTTCTGGAACTGCATCAAGCTCCGGCATCAACGAATCTGTTAAAAAATCATGATTAAAATGAGAATAAAAGCTTATTACTTACAGATTCTCTGGCGCACCTAACATATTGTCTAGATTGTCCTCCTC
Organism: Drosophila innubila; assembly: GCF_004354385.1. Classification (NCBI taxonomy): domain Eukaryota; kingdom Metazoa; phylum Arthropoda; class Insecta; order Diptera; family Drosophilidae; genus Drosophila; species Drosophila innubila. The sequence continues at coordinate 21,005,682 of NC_047626.1, forward strand.
GTCAGCCGTGTTTGAAAATCTCGGAGGTGTTGCTTGTTGATCATCAAACGTTGGGCTTTCTTTGATCCGCATAAAATTAGCTGATCGGGATGAGAATGGATCTGGAGCTGATGCCGGGTTCTTATCATCGCTATCCCATTCAGAGTCAGAGAGATTCACAATTTTGGGGTCGGGCGAGCTCATTTTTTCGTCACGCAAAGGAGTATTCTCGTTGTCCTTTATTGACGAAGGCTCTGGCTCCCTTTTGACGTCTTGGCCTGATCCATTTTTAGCATTAATTTGATTTTCCATATGAAGCAAAAAATATACAAAATGGATAATAATTATTTAATAATACTAAAGCGAGGATCACTGTTGCCAGCTTAGCTAATTTATAGCTAGATCTGGCTATTTTTACAGTTCGTTTGGTAGAAAAATTTCAAAATTGCTATTAGCTGGAAACTTGGCTACTTTAAATATATGAGCCCTATTTGCCTAAATGACACATGCGACATTATTCCGAAATTTGTTTTTTCATGCAAATGTGTTCATAAATACCAACAGCATCAGTAACCAAAATATTAAATTTTAATTTTATATATTTACGGAGATATTGGCCTGTCACTTATAAAGTAAGCGACAGACGGCACACGAAATTAAAATAATTCAAAAAACTCTCTCCTGTAAAATATTATTTTTGTCGCTTGCGTTTTTTATGCAAATAGGGCTCGATATATTCAGCTAAGTTTTTCTATTAACATTTTTAATAAAACTGTGCAAAAACTAACAATAACAATATTAGATGCTTTCCAGACAGAAACAGCTATTGTTCCTGTAAGGAGTTGGCAATTTGGTCTGAGCGTGAAAATTGAACTTTTTCCGCGAATCAAGGTTGCCACACCGTTTAGTTCACTTTGGTGAATAGTTAATCGACTGTTTTGGGCAATAGCAACGATACATTCGATAACAACTCTACATAAAAAAAGTATCTCAATTTCCAAAATATATGAAATTCGTAAAGCAGTAGTACAAGAAAGGAGCTACAGTTCTTAATATAAATATAATCGAATTAAGTTAAAAGATGAATCGCACACGAAGGAACGTTGGCAATAAACCATTTGTTTCTGGAGGAGTCTATGTAAGTTTTTTTTCTATTGCTATTGAAGTTTTCAAGAACTTGAATTTGCATTACTCATTGCTCTATATCAACGTCCATTCAATATTTTCATTAAAACAATTGTCTGTATATATTTGCATATGTATGTATATGTACACATATGTATATATATAATATATGTATGCGTAATGTTCGGCAATACGATAAGTATGATAGCAATAAATTTTTTGTATGCATACGAATATGTTGGTGTGAATAAATTATGTTAACACGTAAATAAAAGTATGTATGTCATTAAGTTTATATTCTAGCATATTAAACATTTATATGCATACTTGTACATACAGCTTATGTACACATGTTTGTATGCAATGTAGTTTCGATCAATACCGGTATACATACAAACAGACATACACACATACAAATACACAATGAATTGCTTACCGCATACATACATACATACATACATATGCATATATCGTAATGTTCGTGTGCATGCAAGCATATGCATACATATGTACATACATATTCATTTATAATTTCACTTCATATTACAACTATTTTGCAATAACAGTAATTCTATTTTTATTTATATAATTTACAGAGCACAAATTGAAAATGTGTGTCTCAAACCAATTGTGAATTTATTTGCAATAGCCACTAAAAGTGCTTTAATCGCAAGTGCCTAGCGTTGTCCACTCTTCACTCCTTTTCGCCGTCTCCTATACACACACATACACAACTTACCAAGTTTATAAGGCAGCTTAAGCATTTTAACCAAAATCCAAACCAAAAATAAATAAAATCGCACAATAATTTTTCGCATTAGAACTCAATAAAATAAAATGGTTATAAATGCGATGTACATATGTAAGTCAACTTGATTTTATTTAAACGGACTTGAGCTGACGTATAAACGAATATACATACAAAAACATAAGTCACACACACACACACTCGGTTGACGGCGTTTGGAAGTTTGAAGCATTTGGTCAATTTACATGAGGAGGGCCAGCACTTATTTATATATGAAAAAAGCAGGACTTGCGATTTTGGTTACTTTTATGGCTACTGGAAATCGATTTATCCAAAATTGTAACTAAAATTATTAGTTTTGCGTTAGATAGCAATGCTCATTTACTTCACTTGAGTTCCCAAACGAGACACGAAAGCGCCAATTCGAAATGATCAAACGCTTGGGCGATACCACATCTGCCAATCAAGGCGGCAGCATAACTGATCACCTGTGTTCTTGGCCAGTTCACATCAAGAGATCATTCATCGTCCATCAGTGGGCGGCCAGGTGTGATGTTGCTTTTGTTGTGGTTGGTGATCCCCATGCAATTTGGTTAATATGATGTGACATTAGCGTAAACCATCGAATGGTTGGCTCATGGTTTTCGTTGGAGCAGTGCGTCCGCATGATTCGTTTGGGCACTTTGGGTTGTAGGAGTGGTCATGGCTATTCCTGAACTATAGTTTTTAGTAGAACCGCCGGCACATGTGCTGCGATATATGCCCACGCCCACGCCGGTAGTAGATCCCTTGACATCTTGGCATGTAAGACATTTCGAGATTGGTACATTGGTACATACATATATATGCTATTGGCCAACGGGTTATTTTCTAGTTGAAGCCAAAACCAAGCAGTTCGTAACATAACACTATTTTCTAATATTTTTTTTTTTAATTATGAAATTCTTATTATTTTTATCTGAATTTTATTAATTTGTATCTCTTTTGGTTTTCGCATTTTTATAAAAATCTAAGTTAAAATTTTTGAAAATCGAAACAATATTAAAACTTTTTTTCATACCCTCGCAGAAGACGTTTGAATTTTGTCGTTTTATTTACTTTAAGACTGGCGTTACTCAAAAATCAGGATTCAATATCCCCTTGCGGTAAAAATGATATATGTTTCGATTCTCACTTGGAAAATTTATCAAATTATAAATGACAGTCTTGATGTAACTGAAATATTCATATATATATATATAAAATGTAATATTCGACTATCTGTTTGCCTATAAATTGAGTAGTGAGAAAAAATCACTTTTGTTTGATATTTCAAAACGAAAATTCAATCTGAAAGGGCATAACATCTACAGTATATCGAATGTAGCTATTCTCTTCAGTTTTTACTTTAAATAATACTTTAAATTTGAGTTTCAGAAAAAACATTTAAAATTTTTTATTATTATTTATGAATAAATTTAAAAGTCAAGAAATAAAAATCATGAAAACAAAAATAAATAATTGGGATACTACAAATAAGTCGAATACCGTTAATAATATAAACTTTGTAGTTTTGAATATACAGAATTAAAAAGTTAAAGTAATTTGTTGTTCAAGTTATATGCATATTACTAATGCTTGATTTTCCTATTTAGAACCCCAGTGTGATTCCGGTTCAACAAGCACCACCTGTGGCTGCACCACAGGTGGTTGCACCTCCTGTGGTTGCTGCGCAGCCATTGCAAAAATCAGAGACGTTGCCGATGCCAATTTTGATTAAGGATGAGGTGATTGTTCCATTAAGCGATGGCGGCAATGGGTCGGATGACACCAATGCCGAGATGGCCTACAACAACGACGATGATATGGAGAATGGCGGTAAAATCCCATTCAAAAAAATATTTCAAAAGCGCAAGAAGTCGTCGGGTGCGTATACATACTATACATATATCCATAACATGCATATAAAGGCATTTCCATGAAAATTAATTAAAAACTCAGATCTTGTGGAATTTTCTTCCAAGCATTTGTTGCTCATACCTTATATTCATAAAATTCGATTGCCAATGAGATATAAAGTAAACTTTTTGAAAATTTGACTTTTTCTTAATTGTTGTCATATTTTGTCGCTGTGGAAATGCCCATATCCAATGAATTATCCCAAGCAGTATGCTATAATATTTATTTTATGCTCCTTAGAAAGGACACGGGATAAGAAGCTGCGTCAGAATCGTCAATTGCGCAAATCAATGTTACCCAAGAACGCTTTAATGGCATTGAACGAGGTGAAGGGCATTAATATCAGTGACTTTACGATTAATAGCAATCCCGATGGCGGCTTTACGGCCATTGTCACCGTCAACTCCAAGCAGTACGAGGGCAAGGGACATTCGAAGATGGCTGCTAAGAATCTGGCATGCGAGAAGGCTTTGCGCGATTATATTATTGCCAAAATGACGCCAAGGACCAAAAAAATGCAAAAGGCAGCTAATGATGGCGAGCCCGAACCAATGGAGATTAACGATGGTGAAGCTGGTGAAGCGCCAGAAGATGATGTACCCATGTTAAATCTGGCCTCATTTGCCATTTACAAGCTATTTGCTGAATGGGAACGCGAGGGTTATATTGTCCCCGAAATGCATCCATCGGCTGGCAGTTCCTCAGCCCAGACGGGAGATCAGAATGTTCCAGCAGCGGCTGCTGCAGTTGTCACAAAGGAGCCAAAGAAACCGCCAGTGCGCACAGAGCTACCAGCCAACTGGGAGACAATGCATCCAGCCACATTGCTATGCGTGGTAAGTAGACGAGACATTTCTATAAAAATTCATATGAATCTATTTTATTTTTCTTGACTTATTTGCTTACAGATGCGTCCAGGTCTTTCGTATGTGGATCATGGCTGCATTGGCGAGAAGCCAAATATTATGCAACGTCTTGGAGTTATTGTGGATAATCAGGAGTTTACCGCCAATGGACGTTCCAAGAAAATCGCACGCCGAAATGTGGCTGTCAATGTTTGCAACAGTTTGTTCAATACAAACTTCACATATGAAGAATATTAAATGAGCGTAAACAGCGCTAACAGGAATCCCTTATAAGATCTGCTATGTCACATTTCTCAATTGTTACAACTCCCTTAGACGATTTAACACAATCATTAATGCGCTAATCCTAATATACAAACGAGCATAGGCATCAGCATGTCGTTCCATTATAATCACTTATCTTTTAATTAAATAAATATATTCTTAATTGGTAATAATATATTCTTAATTATCTTCATTAACATTTTTCAATAAATTATACGTCGCAAAAAAGGTAAGTTTTCGATCTTTGAAAAAAAAGTGTTCCAATCGTATATCTGGTAGCTGAACAATCCGAATTATTACATTACATTACATTGCATTTTTAACAAAAGCCATAGTATTTCTAAGCTTTGGTGCTTTTAAAATTGCAGCTGATTTTTGCAACGAGTATCAGCACTGTGCTTCAGCTTTCTATCACATATCGAAATATTGCGCGCCGATATATTTTTATTTTCAACAGTCTGGCAATATTGAAGAGAACAGCTGTTTTTTTGTTAGTACGTAGTTCATATGTTTATGTATTCATCGATTATAACAACATATTACATAGACAATGTCGAAATTAATTTCCTACGCTGCAAAAAATACTTTGCGTAATACACGCCTCAATGCAAATCAAATGTAAGTGAAAAACAATCATTTTAATTCGAATGCAATTTGGAAAATTCTCGATCTCTTTACGTTATCAGTTCTCAGTATGCGGCCAGAGACTTCATGCACATGTCTGCATCGGTTTCGGCATTGTCGGCACGCAAAACATATTCAACGCCACTTACACAACAAACTGTGCTCCAGCAGCCTTTGGCATCAGTTCAAGGATTGGGACAGATCACAAAACGCAGCATGTTCATCCAGACACAGGACACACCAAATCCGGACAGTTTGAAGTTCCTGCCTGGTGTCGAAGTGCTGGGCAAGGGAAATACGTATGATTTTCCCAGTGGCACAACAGCCCATTGTAGTCCATTAGGTGAGTTTCTTATACGTTGTACCGAGGGTATAATAAAGATAGATATTTTTTTTAATCAGAATAAGAGTTTGAGCAACCAAATTTGACATTGCTACTATGAAATTGACCATGAAAATGATCAAATAATTTTTCGTTGCAGCTAAATTATTGTTTCGTGTGGAAGGAGTACGTGCTGTCTTCTTTGGTTCGGACTTTATAACAATATCCAAGGAGGAAAGCAGTGCATGGGGCATTATAAAACCAGAAGTTTTTGCCATCATCATGGACTTCTTCGCCAGCGGTTTGCCCATTTTACATGAGGCGCGACCTAACGCAGATACTGAAATTCTTGAGGATGATGATGAAACTGTCATGATGATTAAAGAACTTTTGGATACGCGTATTCGGCCCACGGTGCAAGAGGATGGCGGCGATATCGTTTTCATGGGCTTTGAAAATGGCATCGTCAAGTTGAAAATGCAAGGATCATGCTCATCTTGCCCCAGCTCTATTGTTACTCTTAAAAATGGTGTACAAAATATGCTACAATTCTATATACCGGAGGTCGAGTCCGTTGAACAGGTTCTTGACGATGCGGACAAAGTGGCAAACAAGGAATTTGAGCGTTTCGAAAAAAGTTTGAAACAAAAGGAACAACCCAAGGAACAAGAACCTCCTGTTAGCATCGGTGGCACCCCAAATTAGTCTTGTTATAATTGTTTTTATGATTAAATTAATATCTTTAGTAGAGATACAATTATAAGTTCGTTTGTATAATATACGACTTTAAAGTTTAAACAATAGTTTGACCGTTGTATAATTTCTCGCCGACAATTAGGTTCTTACTTGATCAACGTTTATTATGAAAGAGAATAATAAAAATGCAAAATTGTTATTTTCGACAAAAGCTCATAATAAATTTGGCATTTGGGTGTAAATTTGTATTAATTCTAGTTTTAATTACTAAAATTAAAAAACCATTTTTAGAAAATAGCTAAAAATTGATAAGCCTTTTTCTGGGAGCCAAGGCTGCCACACGTTTTTAGGGAACCAAGGCTGCCACACCGTCTGGTTCACTTTGGTGGGAAGTTAGTCGATTGTTTTGAGCGATATCAACGATCCGATAACAAACAACTCTATCGCACACTCATACACGAAACGAATTAAACAAATCATATATATATTTTTTTTTTCCACATTTGACATTAATAGCAAAAACAACAAGTGTGCGCCTTAACTTGAACCCACCTTGCAAATAAATACAAAATACATTAGAACAATATCAATAGCATTCTTTTAAATCACAAGTAAAACTGTAAGCAGCAGACGTAAGTTTCGCCACCTGCACAAAAAAAAAGTCGTGAAATATGGTCAGGCTATTTAACTTGAGCGTCTTCTACAAGGGTGCCAGCGAAGCGCGACTGTTGAAGTCCACATCGGACTTGCAGTCCTTTCCATTTTTCCAACGTAGCACTGTCAGTGAGTTCATGACGTGAGTAAGAACGGCGACGGCGCAATTTGCTGCCCATCTTTTTGATTGTAACCAACTTGACTCACATATGTGTGTAAATTATTTGTATTATTTGTAGTTTCGCGTCAAGGACAATTGTGGAACGCACTCAGCCGGCGCTGCGACAGTCGGTTAAACAGGATGCCTACATGTGCCATGTTTATGTGCGAGCCGATAATTTGGCTGGAGTTCTGATTGCGGATCACGAATATCCACATCGTGTGGCACACACGTTAATCACAAAGATACTGGACGACTTCACAGCCAAAGTGGCGGCAGGATTGTGGCCCAATGGCTCGGACGCGGAAATTCCGTTTGATGCATTGCCCGTATTTTTGGCCAAATACCAGGATCCCAAAGAGGCTGATCCGCTGTTGAAAATGCAAACGGATTTGGATGAAACTAAAATCATATTGAAGAGCACAATTGAAGCGGTGCTGAAGCGTGGAGAGAATTTGGAAGATATGGTCTACAAATCCGAGCAGCTTTCAATGCAGAGCAAGGCCTTCTACAAGACAGCGAAAAAGACAAATTCATGTTGCAACTTCACCTAAGCCAGGGTGCAAGGTCAGCAAACGGGAAACGTTAAACACCATGAAACAACAACTACTACAACAACAACACCAACAAGCAACGTATAACAACAAACAACAACAAGATGATGTAGAAACGCAGCAAGAAAACTGCTAGAGATCGCGGCAATGGCTTAGAATTTGTATGCTTTTTTAAAATAATTAATTTTATATATTTAAAATATATCTATGTATAAACATGCATCCATATATGTATGTATACATACACACGTTTATTTACGTATGTACATATATGTGTGTGATGTACGAATGTACCGCAACTCAAGGATATGCACGTTCAATTTGTTTGTTTGCATGGTACAGATAATGTTATACATACATATGTAATTATAAATGCTACCAATACAATTATAATATATAATACTATACTATATATAATATATACTTATGTATGTGTGTGTGTTCGCAATCTGTGTCTTATCTCCTTTGGATTTGTGTGCTCATCATCTCTTCAGCTTCAGCTTTAGCTTTTGTCATTTGTATCTGCTCCAAATGCGATGTATTTGTATGTATTATGTATGAACTATATATATAACGAATCGCTGTTAGTTTCACAACTGTGCAGGTGACTCCAAAACTGCCGAATACTCAAGAGGCAACCCTCGCCAATTTTATGGGATTAATAAAAAGTATTATACCAAATGTGATTGACATTTTAATTGAATTTCTTTTATAACTTTTATAGTTAGACCAATAACTTTGTTGACAAAGTAAAATAATTGTTTTTTTTTTAAATAAAATTCTTTTTTGATTTTTAATTATTTGTTGCTTATTTTATTTAGTTAAGATTACATCCAATTAGTTGTTTTTTGTCAAAACAGTTACTTGACATACTGTAAGGCTTATCGGATAAATGTTTTTTTTTTAGTATATTCAGATAGAATTCGCTTTCTATAAATGTTTATCAAATTAAGTAAATTTAACTTTCTTTAAACAATTCATTTATTCAAATTTCAAAGGTTTTAAAAACTTTCGCCTATACATTACTCTATTAAATATATTTGGAATACATTTTAAATCGTTTAAATGTGTATTCAAAGGTCATATTATTATAAATACAGTTATATATAGTTTAAGAAGTTTTAAAATATTAACAAAAAAAAAGATTTCGAAAAAATATATAAAGTTTATTCCAATTCCAAGTCGTAATGGTGCAGTGCTGTCTGTGTGAAATATTCGATTGAATCATATTATAATCTATTAACTTGGGAATCTTTGGCAAGAAATTACGAAAATGAATGTTTCAATGTCTATGAAGAATTATAAAATATATAGTCTTTTATTTGTAGTTGAATGAGTAGAGTTAACTTGGAAGGGATTGGCAATGCGTGTTAAGAATGATTCGATTCATAGGAATTATTATTGGCGTTGCTTGAGATGCCCTGCAATGAGTTTCGTGTTAATCCGTTTGCGATCCCGCGCGATTATCTCCATGCGTTCCTTAATGCTCGTTTGAAAGAAGATCAGATGCAGAGTGCGGCTAGCAGAGCAGAGCTGTAAAGACTCCCAAAGTAAGTAAATAATATTGGAATCAAAACGCATCGAATTTACCTGCTGCAAAAGGCGTGCCTTAAGGCGTATGTTGGCCGGCTCCTCCTGATCTAGTTTGTTGCCATACGTCTCCAGATGTAGATTGAGCACAAAGATGAGCGTATCGCGTATGGTTTGGACAATACGCTGCACTTGCTCTGTCCGAAACAGGCGACGCACCAGGAAGCCACGGGTGACGGCATTAATAAGCGTTGCGGCTTCGTGACGACGATGTGTCTCAAGCTCCGACTGCGACTCCAACGCTAACAGCTGGCGATGATCAAGATGCAAGTTAATATTAGCATTGTCAACCGGGGAAACTGGACTTGGGTTAGTACAAGTTATTGAAAATATTCAATTGCAACGGAAGCTTGTTACAAATGCTTCATTTATATTGATTATCCCAAGAATTGCCCAATCTAATGGGCTTTAAGGCACTTGTTTGGCTTCGATTTGCTTAACAATTACTTCTTGCGCTGTTCACGGAGCAGCAGAAGCCAGTTAGAGATACAAATAGGCAGATAGATAGATATACAGATAGATAGATGGATGTAGAGAGAGAGAGGAGTAGAAAGTTGGTTAGTTGTTGCCCAATTTGGGGCGCAGTTGTTTACTTACTGACTGACGACTGGGCGAGGCAGATCGACGTGTCTTGGACAGAGATGGCTGCTGTGGTTTACCTTTAGTGATTGTCGTTGTTGTCTTATTGGTGGCTCTTCTTGCTGGCGGCGTTTTAGACGGCAACACGGGACTGGTCACCTTTCTGGCTGCGGGCGCCTTGGAATGACTGCGTTGTATAGGCTTTTTAATTTTAGCTTTGGCATTTGTGTTGTTGTTGCTGCTGTTGTTGTTGCTGTTGCTGCTGTTATTTGTTATTGACTTGGGTGAACTGGTGGCGCTATCAATGGGCAGCAGCTCTGAAGGCGCATCAGATTCATTGTCCACATCGAAGAGACGCTTGCGTGCCGTGCACAAAGCAGAGTCTTTGCTCGATAATGTTAAGGTATCGTTTTGTGAGGAACGTGACGGTGTTGGCAAATCATCGGTGCTCGTGTATTCCGAGATGCCGCTCGGACTGAGCTCGGTGGAGAGCGGCGCATAGGCGGACACATTGATATCCGCACAGATCTGTTCGATGAGAAACTTCTGCTGGCGATCAAATTCCGCCTGCATGCGTCGCTGCTCCTCGTGTTGATACTGCATCAGTTGCTGGAAGCGATCGCGATGCGCCGACTTGATATCTTTCAACATCTGTCGCTTGGCCAACGTCAATTGTTTCCTCTCTTCTTGATCCTGTTCGTCCAGCACATCATCTGCTTCATGCAGGGCACGCTGCAACAGTTGCTTAAGCTGCTGCTGTTGATTCTGTAGGTTTCTAGTGTGGCCACCACATCGTCTACCAGCCGATGATGTTGACCTGTTGCCCAAGTCCACACAGCTGCTGCTGACACTCCGCTGCACTTGTTTGGCCTTAGACTCGACTGTGTCGCGTCGTAAGTGCGCCAGACTCTGCGCCGAGGAGCAGCACGACACGCTGCCAGCTGGCAACACAAAACGGCATCGCGGCGAAGTTTGTGCCACACCAGAAGTAATTGCTGCGGTTCCCACTGCCGGCGGGAACAGTGGCGGGGGTATGGGCGCTTTACTGCCTTCTCGCTTCATGTGCTCCACCAGAGCCGGCGATGGCTCCTCCAGCGTAAACGAGCGGGAACGCTGCATTTGCATGCCATTCGTTTGACCAGCATTTAACGATGGACTCGTACTTGAACGCAACATTCGCTTGTCAACAGCAGACAGCTCCTTGTTCTGCCAGAGCAATTGCATGGGCTGCGGCTCCAGTTGCAGCTGCTCTCCCTTCCCAGTCAGCTCAAACTGCATTATGCGGCTGGTGATGTTGTTAAGCTTGCGACGTGGTGTGCCTAGCATTCGACTGTATTGCACTTTCGGCGGAGATGGTGATGGAGGAGGCTTTGGCGGTTGATTATCACCACGCAGCGGCGTTGGTGGATTCACACAGATGGTAGGTATAACATTATTGGCCACATTCAGGGTCTGGGGACGATTTCGTGGCGAGCTGTGAGGCGACTGCTGACGTGTGCTGTCATAGATGAACGTCTGCGTTTGCTGCAGCTGTGGGAATCTTTGTATAGTGCTCATGGTACTACTGTTGGCGTCGTTGCTGCTGCTGTTGCTGTTGGAGCCACTGCTGCTGTCCGAATCTATAACTCTGGTCTCGTCCAAGATTGTTGTTGATCTGACGGCATTCGACTGCTTGTACTTGGCCTCTAGTTCTAGTGCTCGCTGTCTTAGCAGCTGCATCTGGCGCCGCCTTTCCGCCGTCATCTGTTTGACGGTTATGTGTTATGGTTCAGTGATGGTGCTCCCATTAACAATCAACAATCTACTTACCAGCGGCGGCAAAATGGGCTGCCCATCGATGCGGAACTGGGAGACGTATGGAGTCGTTACTGTTACTGAATTGGGATTGGCGCTTCTACTGCTGCTGCTGACATCTGTGTGTGTATCCGATGGCGATGTAAACATTCCGTCATTCTCTTCTGTGGCGGCACGCAGCTGATCCATCGCCCAGCTGCCCAATGACAATACAAAAATACAATTCGTATACAATAAAATTGTGTTTATTTGACCCACCTTGCGTTATCCATATCCATTTTATGTCTGTGCACTTCGAATTTGGAATGTTTCTTTTCGAAAATTGGCAAACGCGAGAAACGCGACCCAAAACGTACAACTTAAAAAATGCTTAACTTTACATTTGTTGTGTGTCCGTTGCTATGACAATTTCAAAGGGCAACTGCGCACCTGAAGCAGCCTCTGCTGCCACATCCAACAATACTAAATTATCAAATATATACCAAATAATAAACGTATAAAAACTTAAAACAAAAAAAAAACGATGTATTTTGTCGATCGCTTTTCTGCCAACTTTTTGTATGAGACTGCCAACTTGTTGAAATTTTTAAATTCAATTTGCATTGTGACAAGTTGACAGCTCTCCCGAGTTGCGCGCTCACTTAGCTCAAGTTGTTCATCGTAGTTCCATTGAAAGATTTAGTTCAGTAGTTTAATTTTTGGTGAACGAACTAGTCTTTGTTATCGGGTTGTTGTTGCATCGGGTAGCAATCTTCCACACCAGTGCTGGCAAGTTTTTAGTGGGAATTGATTGAAAATAGCCAGATCTAGCTATAAAATAGCTAGTGTTGCGCGTTTCATGCAGTAGTTCAATAGAACTTATTCCAAACGATTCGACACAACTCTAGTGTTGCGCGTTTCATGCATCGCGAGCGGGCTGCTCTCGGTTGTTATTATCAATTTGTTTTTGTTTTTTGTTTATCGTGCCGTTTAAACGGAGCCACCAGGCTGACACTAATCAGTAGCACGTAATCAGCGAGAGTAAATCAAAAGTATATTTAATTGCTCGTAGGTGTTAATATGTCAGTGAAGGACGTACGAGCCCCTTAGAATAATCTCACTCTCTCCCGCGACGCGTCTAACAGAATTCGTTGTTTTTGTTTGTGCTGTTGCGCTGTTCCATGCAAATTCTACATGTGTGTGTGTGCGAATTACAAAACCAAATAATTTAATATCCTTACATACCAAACACATACATATACATACATATGTATGCATGAAAACATGCGCTCGCCTTTAAATTTCCAAATTTGTTGAATACAAAAAATAAATAAATCACATGTGTGCGGAAAATATGTAGCCTTGTACATGTTCTGTATCTGTAGCTGTGTAGCATGCTTGTGTTTGTTGTTTGTGTGTGGGTGTTGTTATCCAGAGCAACTGCCCTTTGTGCGGTTGGGAGTATTATTGAGCTGTAACGGGTAACTGCGTTTTAGTTTGTTCTAAAAGTGAAGGCGGTTTCACAGTGTCATCATTTTCTCTTCATTTTATTTTTCTATTTGTTTTTAGTTTTTTTTTTTTTTTTGCAATGTTTGCTTTGTCATAGGGGCTTTACAAGAGAGGAAAAATGCCCGTGTGTTAAGTCATTTCAAGTCACTTGACTGCCAGCAAACTCTCGTTGGTCGTTTGAACTATTTGCGTTGCTTACTTTGTGTGTACATATGTATGTACATATTTAATTACTTGATACATATGTACATACATACTAGAACAAAATAAAGTGTAGAATGAATAAGAAAGTCACACAAATGAAGTATATATGTACATTCATACATGGATACATATTACAGATATGTACGTACTACAACGCATACATACGTACATATACTTCCATTTATGTACATAGGTATGAACATTGTACATACATACATTTGTATATTCTGCGACGCAATTGAAAAGACATCGAAGGCCAAACAACTTTGCCGTTTTCGTGTTTCTGTCTTCTTTTTCGTTTCGTTTGTTAGTTGGTTTTGTTTTTGTTATTATCACAACTTCACTCACACCACTCAAACTATTTTTGATGGGCAGCTTAATGCTCCCGCGCGCACTCTCCCTCTCCCTTTCCCTCTCGTTCTTTTTCGCACGCCGGCGTCGCTGTCGCTGTCAATGCCAAACACCAACGCAGTTAGTCTCTCATATTAAGTTTATAAGGCCGTTAGACTTGATTTTTATCAAATTCAGATTAAATTTAAGTTCTTATAGTTGTCACTTAAATATATTTAATATTTGAATCGTATAGTGGAATCAGCTGATTTTTTGTTGTGGTTTTTGTTTTACTACAATTTCAAGTGGCTTAAAACAATAACGATGGCTTTAAAAGCAAGCATTAAAAAGTTTTTGTTGTTTTTTTTTTTTTGAAAATTTAGATTTCATTTAAAGCGATGTAAGCTGACGTATAAACTTGGGGGCTTGGTACACCTGTAGTGCTGTATAAATATCAGTGTAAACTGCGTAAGAGTTTCACATATGGTTTATGTATATGTGAATACATACGGAAATCCTTCAAGAAAGTCGCAAAAAGTCATATTAATATGTACTTACATATCATTAAACTTTGGCTGGCAGTTGCAACGCAGTTTCAGTTTCTTTGTTCTTGTTCTTATAATTGAAATTTGTTGTTATTTTAAGTCCATGGCAATTGCCCTAAAAATTGGACTTTTCTGTTTGTGTCTCATTTAAATGTGCAATAATAATAATAATAATAACAAAAACAACAACAACAACAACAACAACAACAACAACAGCAGCAGCAGCAGCTACAACAACAACACAAGATTGTTTTTCATTTTTGGACTTTTCTTTTGCGTTATTTTTGGTAAAATGCCATGTTTTGTTTTTGTTTTCGTGCAGCAATATTTCATTTCTACGCAGCAGCAACAGCAGCCGGAAAAACAAGTTGGCGCCGTGCCTCATGGTGAATTGACATTCTCGTCTCTGACATTTAGTGAGAAAGTGCAAGTGCGCGAGTTGCAACGACGCCCATGCGCGAACAGCTGATACATCGATCGATCGATCGGTCGATCAATCTATCGATCAAGTAATTGAAACTAACCTAACCTAACGGTAATTTACAGATTGCAATTAAAAATAATAACAATATCGAATATTCATACATACATACATACATTAATTGAAACGCTTAAGCAGCAGGCTGCGATAAAAGACTTCATAAGAAAAGAACAACAAACGAAAAGAAATGTTTCAAATTCCGCGACCCTCGCGGCTAACGCTGCAAGGCGCTGCCATTGCACTCGTTACAGTGCTGTTAATGTCCTGGTAAGTAGACATATTTATATGTACATATATAAAGTAAGTAAGTATGCCATTAAAAGAAATTGCACTCATTCACATATGTACATAAATAATTAAACTTTTAAGTGAGCTCACGCCTTTCAATTTGGGTCACAAACGAAACGCACTCATGCCGTCCATTCACATTGTCCGTTCCCCCCACTCCAAAAGGAAGCAAACCAAAAATAAATTCTTCAGCCGGCGACAAGCGGCTGAGTGAGAGCATTGCAGTGAGCAACAACTCATGGTGAAATTATTAATAAGGTGACGTACTCATCCAACACGGTCTCTGCCCTTAGTCAAGAAACTGTTTTGACAAATTACAAAATTTGAATACATACTATGTGTGTATTTTATTTGGAAAAAATGCTTTGCAAAAGGTTCTTAGAACAAGCTAAACAAAATTATGTAAATAAATAACACTGTAAAACTCTAGCACTCTATTTCCTTCATTGTGTTGAAAGAATAAATAAGCGAAGTTGAGTAAATACGACACCTTGTTAATTATTTTACCATGAACCAACTCAAAGCACTTGCTTGGCAGGAAGAGCGACGCGTCGTAGAAAGAGTAAGAGAGAGAGAGAGAGTACAGAACACCAAAGCAAAGCGCCTGATGAATCGTCGCGTGGCCAATTTTTAAAAGTTGCAATGTTTTATTTTAGGAATAAGTACATATGTACACATGTAGATATATATACATATGTACGTGCTTACACCTTCGTTTTGGCTGGCTGCTCAGCGTTCCCTTCTACACCTCTCCCTTTACATACATATATACATACATACATACATACATTTATGACTCTGTGGTTGGTAGTTTGCTTGCGTTGTTTTTGTTGTCAGCTTTTTATGTACTCATACATATATACGTACATATACATATAAAAATGTCATTTCCTTTCCATGCCCCCCAGAACTTAAATGCTCCACGCCTTGGATATGTGCCCACAAAGCCATATGCACCTACGTGTATGTGTGTCTATATGTGTACATATGTATATGAATCTGTGCATGTGCTATCACAATTCTCTGTGTGGCGTAATTAACCAAAGAAAAATGCAGCAAAAATGATTCGCACGCAGCCTCAGGCAAAGCTTGCAAGATACATATGTATATAGAATGTAACATACATATATACACTGCACATGTGTATGTGTTATTGTATCTGAAGAATATAACGAGCACATCAATGCACTTGTTACTCACTGTATTAGTTTGTTTACCATTCGACTATCAGTTTAAAAAAATAACAATAACAATTGCAATTGTTCTACAGCTAAAGGTTGTTTGTCAGGCAACAGTGCACAAAATAAAAAAAATAACAACAACATCAAAACAACAGCCGACAAATAATACTGTGATCCATCCGTTACAGATCTCTATCAGTTGTAAATCTTGATAATGCACGTATTTTTGACAATCGATAACAAGTGTGACCACTTTAATGGGAGTTTTGTAAATCATAAAAAGTCCTGTTCAATAATTCAAAGCAAAGTAAACCTGACCAAAAAGAGACATTTCCCATTTGCCGGAAAACTATGCGAAGACTTTTTACTATCCCAATTGTTATCGAACAGTATAAATATTTCGTAAGAGCAATCATCAATTAGTCTTTGTGCAATTAATTCGATTTGTCTCACAGCCAATAAGGTTTGTTGTTACTTTGTAGACAAAAGAGCGAGATGATAAGCGATGTGTGAAAAGCAGAGCGATAATGATAATTAGACAGTTCTTAATCAACAAAACAAGTCGTCAGCGTTAAAAAAAGCTAAACAAGCCAAAACAGTTGATATTTGATTGTGATACTTATACGTATATATGTAGAAATGTGTCGTATGTATGTCCGTATGTTCTTGTAAATACCCTGTAATAAATGTGAAATGATTGATCTAACGATTAGTCAGTATTGTTTATGCTTTCCTTTGTTATTGCTATTCTCGATAAGTAAGACGCACTTTGAGGAAATAACAAATTTCGCAATTTGTCCCACTTTTAATCTATCTAATCTTAATAATACAATACGTAGTATTATTATGTAAAAGTGCTGACTAATGAATATAGTACATATGAACATACTATGTGAAAGCTTGGAAAATAAATATCAGCTTTATTGGACTTTTTACTGATTTTTATTGATTTATGGCTCATTTTTCTATATTACTTTTTTTTCACTTAAACGTATGTACGTTTAACATGTCAATAACAACAGTCGGGTTAATGACTTCAACGTATATATATAGTAAAAGTTAAAGATCGAGCAACAGCTCTTAAATCGTGTTGTAAAATAAAAATATTGTTCCTTGAAGCCAACAACTTAATATTGAATACAAAATCATTTTATTATTATTATACCGCGTAGATCGAGTTTATTCTTTTAAATTTTTGTCGCCTGGCACGTTTTTTTATTATTATTATTATTATTATCAATTATACTACATAATCTCATCAAGATCGGATAAATATAAACAGTCATGGCTGTGTCAATCGCCTAAAAGTATGCAGAAATTTAAGTTAAGAAACCGCTAACGAAACTTACATGTTTCATTTTTAAAACCGAAACCAGAACCGTATCCAAAAGAAATTGTTTTTGAAAGACCCGAAAACCGAAACTCTTGTAGCGGTATAATTTCGGTACATATTTTCAAACATTTTTTTTTTTTTAATTTTCTGTTGTTTTTTTTTCCAGTTTAGTTTATCTCGATAAAATAAATGCTATAATCATGTCAAATTGGATCTTGGTTTGACCTCTTAATACATTGTGCGTTCAAATTGATGTGTATTTCGAAATTTTTAAATTTTAAGTTACAACTTTAAATCAACTTCTTATGTTATCTGACAGTCGGGGAATCGACCAAATAGTTATAGAGACTGAAAGAAATATACGCAATTCGATGTTTAGTATGTCATGTATTTTCATCGCAATTTTCGCATTATAATTATTTAAAACTGCGTGACGTCACACACACAATGAGATATAGACAAAAATCATAGGGTTTGATTCCAGCTACGGGACTAAAACAACATTTATGGCTTAGCTGATGTTCTCATAATAAAAACAAAGAAAAAAGCGAATTTCAAACCAGGTTTGACCTGCTTGGAAGCTCATGAACTTGTCAGTCAGCTGACAGGCCAATGCTTCCTGAAAGAACATGTTTTTGGCCATCTACCTATTATCTATAATATATTTATATATTGCATACTATTAACATGTATATGTATGTTATTTAGTTGGTAATTAGTGAGTCAAGTTTATTTATCAAGTCGCATTTGCGCTTGGCTCGTTGTCGTCTCCAGTTCATTTATTGTAATTTATCTAATGATTGTTATTGTTATTGTGTGTGGGTGTTAATTGTTTACAAATTTTCAATTCATTTCAGTGTACGTCCTTTGGGTGTCCTGTTCCTGGGCCTATTCAGTTACTGGCTGTATTGGACACGCTGCAGTTTTCGAGTTGTCCTCACACCAGAGTTGCGAGTCAAGTTTGAATCCTGGTTGCAAAGCGCTGAGGATTGGCGTCGAGATTCTCCCAGCATGTTCTGCCTGGTGAGCAGCGCCTGCCTTGCCTCCCTGGCCATATTGGGGCATCTGATATCGGGCTCCACGTTAGTGCTGACACTCCTCGTTCTGTCTGCGCTCGTCTCCACCAAATACAACTTCAAACTACTCCAAATTGAACGCAAAGGTAAACATAATGCAATTGATTTAAATATGATTTTGGTCTATAAAAATTATGATTATTATGATAGTACTCAGAGTAAAAAAATGAAATAGAAAATAGAATTAAAAAGTTTGAAGCACTAGAAAAACTTTTAATTAGAAAATCATATTTGTAAAATGTTGCAAGGAAATAAAAATTGTTTTAAATAACCCGCGATTTTTGTACACACATCCAATTTCACTACTGCTGTTTAATATATTGACATAGTTCCCTACCACCTCTTAATTAAAAAAAAATCTGTTTACTTACTGGAGTTTATTAGTCAGGAATTTCAACAAAAACTGGAAAACTTGTTGATACTTAATTTGCAACTATATTTGCAACTATATTTTTCAACTAAGTATTTCAAAAGTTAAGTAAAAAAAAATCAACAAAATTTTAGCGAATTTGAAATACTTATAAATTTATTCTAAATACAATTCTCAGCTCTGCTCTTTCCTAATATTAATGAACTTTTTTGATGTTCTCAAAATTTGTTTTTTATTTTGAATTCGTTAGTTTATTTTTTTGTCTTGAATGATCTTGAATGATATGATGTTATTATTTAATCGAATTGTGTTGTTATTTGCAGACTTTCAATGGTCGGAGAAGATTAACTACAACAATGCGGATGCTGAGCTCGACGATGAGTTTATGCCGGATGTGAATGAATCAAATCTATTCGTGCTGGAACGCGCCAGCGATGTGAACACCATTAGCTCACCCACCGATGCCGATGTCGAGGGTGTTGGCGATGACGATAAGAGCGATGATATACCCTCCGAGCTGCTTATACCCGATGCTATACCCGAAATCGATGAACACTCCACAGATGAGGATGATGAGCTGGTGCCGCTGTCGCAGTCCAAGTCAAGTGCTCAAACGAATCCCGCTGCACATGAGTATGAGAAGAACAGGCCAGCCGATGTGAATGAGACAACAGTGTCCAAGTCGATGGATTTTCGCAGAGGGCACTTTAAACGCGACTCCTCGCTGTCCACCACCTCATCATCGTCGGAAGAGAGCCTCTCCAAGGGCTTACAGTTTCCCGATCACACCAGCGTCGATGGTGGAGGCTCCTCCGCACTCCGTCAGCTAACGGCCGCGCCCAGCAACGATGCCGCCACCAGCAGCTCGCAGTTATTGGCGCTGGCCGTAAAAACTCAAGCGCAAGCGCTTCTGCCCAGCCTCATGTCCAATTTGGTGCAGTGGGGCGCAAACAATGAGCTGGTCAGCACGGATAATCAAGCGCCAGCCAATCGCCAGAGACGCCAAGTGACCGCCCTGGACTCTTCCGATGAGAGCGACTTTGAGATACTCGAAACGGATGACTTTAAGTAAACTACTTTTGTTTGGAGCGTATTACCAACTATTATCTTAAATATATATATATATATATATATATATGTACACATAAATATACAATGCATACGCATGTAGAGATCAATCCAAAAACACAGATACACACACACACACACACACACACACAGACAGACAAAGACATGCCATATGAGAAAAACTAAAACAAAGCAGACGATTTAAATTTGAAAGATTTAAATCTACACATTAAAACAAAAACAAATTATAATATGTAAAGATATACGTATGTATGTATTGTAAGTCTATTTTATAATCTGGTTAATCGATTTAAATAGATTTGTAATATTCGATTAGATTACATCCATTGTTTTTGTTTTGAGTTCTGTTATCTGTGCTTGTGCTTTGTACATTATTATTTTAATTATATTCTATTTTTATTATTATGATTACAATTATTTTAATTACTTGTGTTTCACTTTTTTTGGAGCAGCGGTTTAGTTACTAAAGACGCTAATCGCAATTGATTTACATTTCGATTACGAGTTCTATTTGCTGTGTGCAACAATGTAAATACTTTTGCTTTTTTATTTTTATCAATATTCATATTTACATACAGACACACCCACACATATACACATACATATACAAAACAGTGCATACATATACAGTACAATATACGGATAACCATGAAAATGTTGAAGCTACTTAATCTGTACCCGGAACGCTTAAAACAAACAAAACTAACAAAATGTAACGTAAATCGGGCAAGCAACCAAACATACTTAAAATTATTCTATAAACCTGATGCGGTGCTATAAACCATATATAATATAAATCGCTTAAGAGCAAATCGCGATAATGTTTATAAAATGAATTGTTCTTAAGCGATCATTGATTCGAATTATTAATTTAAAGCCATTTTAAAAACAAAACAAATAAAAAACGATTTATTTCGATTATTTTATCCGCTTTTTCTTTACATCAAATTTATTGTGAGTATTATTAACTTTATACGGAGCATTTCATAAATTTGTAAAATAAAAATTGCTTTCTGTGTAAGCAAAATAATAAAAAACTTAAAAAAAAGAAAACACTGACTGGCCAGTTAGTTCAATAATTTTATAAACTTTTGCATACTATGTTTCAATTAAATTATACTTTCTCCCAAAATGTTCCCATTAAAATTTTGTGTACAAAGCATTGCCATAAAAAAAACGGCCAAAATACACAATGCGATATTTTTTATCGTAAAAACAAAGGTAGAGTATTTTTTTTTTTTTCATATTTTAAAACTTAAACTTAAATGAATTCATCATTAAATCACTCCTTCGGTTTCAGCTTGCAATAATCTTCATGAAAATGATCACTTTCAGCTACATTACTATTGAAATCATGTAACAAATAAATTAATCGTATTGCATAAAATTAAATAGTTTCAATTTAATTAAAATTGCGCGCCATGGTTAGCCAAAGTTAAGTAGCGGCAAAACGTAATGAAACTATGTAAATCTTTGTGCACCAAATTGGCAGCACTGGTCAAGCTATCGATAGTTCCATGGCAATCAAAATGTGAAGGCAGAGCGCTACTCGATAAACCAATTCGAAAATTTTTTAAACGGCTTTAGTTTCTTCTGCGGTATGCTTAATCCATTTTGGACAAATATATTACTAAATAGTATAAATACAAAACGAAACTTAACAATTAACATAAAAAAATTAAAGTAAATTTGAACTTTATAAAACTTGAACTCTTTAAATATTACGAATACAAAATAATTTTAAAACTATATAACGGACTATTTGAGCTGCATGCTAGCGCAACATTTAAATCGCGGAGGAACAGCTCAAAGTTGTCGTCCCTATACTTATAGATCCACTTTAAACAAATGTTTCAGATTGACCCCGAAACGCAAAGTAAAGTGATAGATGACCTCAACCATGCTGAGTATTGAGAAGCCCATGAAAAGGCCAAAGATGCCGCCACAATTGGCCAAAAAATCGGTGACGCCATATAACTCGGAACGTTTGGATGTTATAAATTGGCTCTGCTTAAAATAGATTGATAGCCTGGACATTTGAGAGCCAGGATATTCGCGCATAAATTCCGTATCTCCCTCGGCAGCGAGCATTTCATCCAAATCGAAGTTGGCCTGCGAGATTTCCGTGTTGTAAATCAACGATGTGCAGGCGGGCATACAATTGCAGGCGGATTCCGCCCCCTTTGGCGCCTCTCCGGCCACATTTAGGCTGCGCACACGTTGAAACTCGCGGACGAGCAACTCCCGTTCTGCCCGATCGTAGCAGTAGATCTTCTCCTCACCACAGACGGGCATATCCAGGCTGCGCGGCATGGAGAACTTGACACAGCCGCATTTGGTAAGCGTAAAGTTGGCCAGACACTCCAGTTGGCAATTGGACTCCGAGTAGACCTTAAAGAAGCGCAACAATCGCTCGTTACTGAGGAAGCACTGACGTCGCTGCGGATGATACTCGGCAATGCCCGCGGATGTGGTTATCATGTTGGGTTTAACAGCAATCAGTACCTCCCGGCCCATGGGAATGCGCACAAACTGCTTGGACACCTGAGGCACATCGTCCGGTGCATGCAAAATGACTTTGAATCCCTGGACGGGACCACGGCACGCATAGTCCACCTCCTGCTTGAAACTCTGCAGTGTCATAAAGATGCCGGAACGTGCTCCGGCGCTGAGCACACGTGCTGGATACGTTTCAACGTCACTGGTGGCATCATAGCCAGTTTCCAAGCTCCAGGACGAGTGTGTGAAATTCTCCACGGAGCTGTGCTGATACTGATATGTATCCTCCCTGTAAATTTCCGTGGGACGCAATCCATTGAACGTATAGCAGATGCCCTCCTCCGTCAGGATCTTGCGAAAGTATTTGTCGCACTCGTTGAAGCGACTCAGCCAACGGCAATAGAAGAAATAGCGCTCGAAAGGCGGCAACATCCGATCCAGCACATCAAAGTAGTCGACATCCTCACCAGGTATCAGAGGCATATCCTGCTCAACGATTTGTGTATTGCACACATGCAGCAGAGTGCGAAACTCCTCCATTTCCCGGGCACTGATGTTTTGTGGCTTGAAAATGCGTGAGGCATGCATGTCGGCCGTGAACTGATTGTAGAGGTGCGCATAGGAATTCTTGCCAGATCCCTTTAGCACACGCTTCGTTTCCGAGCAGATGGTGACGGCCGGGAAGGGTATATTCCATACCGGTGTCGATCTCTCAGCAAAGCTCACAATCACCGGCGTTGCATCCCACTTGGTGTAGGCACTGTGGATCAGCTTGGTGCAGCAATAAATTGACACCACAAATACAGATAGCCAGAAAATTCGCTCCTTTATCGGTCGATTGTTCTCGCCCAGATACTGAACACCGTGTATGGAGGTGTGCTGGCAATAATCCTGATAGGTGCTAACGAATCCCTTGAAAACTGTTGAAGTCACCGGCGATTGGCGGGCTTTTTTCTTCGATGTCAAATCTATGCCGATATTGTTGCTCTCCATGTCGGAATCTACAACGGATATCGTTGTGTCCACATCGTAGCTCTTGCCGCGCATAAACATCTTTTTAAACGAAAATTTAACATTAAAAAAGAAAAACGTAAATTACAAGTTCATACGAATGCTGAAACGACAAAACGATAAAAATAATTTACCGCAATTTTTGCTGTTACTTTTTAGCCATGTTCGCTGATCGCACAAAAAAGAGTTGCTTGGTAAATTCACATTAGATGCCTGGCATAATTACCTAAAGAGTACATTTAAAATATATAGTTTTATCTTATCTTAATTTCTAAAATTGAATATAATTTGTCAATTGCGCTTTTGGAGTCCCATATGGGTGAAGAAAGTGTATTTTTTTTTTTAAATAATTGAAAAGCGCAATATTGTGCTTTCAGTATATTAATTAATTAGCTACAATTAATCTATTTTTTTTTCTTTGGCGCAAAAATTTTAAAATACCTGCCACATTACTTACATTTTTACAATTAGCATAAGAAAATAAAATACTAAACTGTATAGTGACCATACTGCTATCGTTGCGCTGGTCATACTTTTGTTTACATTTTGTTTTGTTTTCTTTTGCTCTGAACAGCTGTTTGTAGCGTTCAAATTTATCGATATTGTTGCTGAATTTAAATGCAATTTCTTTGCAAATTTGAAATAAGATAAAATAAAGCTAAACATTTCAATGAAGGTTTGAAGTTCATCACCCCAAGGGGAAAGAAGATACAAATATAATTTAAAAAAAAAAAAAAAAAAAAAAAAATATATACAAATATTGATAAAATTCTAACAAAAATTCTGTATAAATTACAAAAATTCTAGCTTAAAAATTACGAAGAATAAAATAATACTTTTCTTTGCAAGTAGTTTCATTTTACCTTAAATGTTAGGACTTGCCAGATCGGAAAGTTTTGATGGGTGGCAGCTTTTTGAGTCAAAATACTGCTTTAACACCAGTACTGCCAACTTTTTGGAAGGGAAAAAAGCTGTTTCATAAAAATAGGCTTTTTGAGCATATTTGCATAGTTTTAGAAAAAATATTAAGCTAGGAACTCACATCGAAAAAATTCTGTTTGCTTAATGTCAGCTCCACATAAAAAAAACAGTGGTGAAATTGTTAAAATACCTAGGTTTCCGGTTAATAGCAATCTCAAAATTGTTCTAGCAAACGAACTTTGAAAATAGCCAGAACTAGCTATAAATAAGCTAAGTTGTCAACAGTGACGACGCAGCAGCGCAGCCAAAGGACAGTAGCAGCCAATATTATGCGAAACAGAAAATCTATAAAAAAGTAGAGCAGCAGCAGCAGCAGCAGTTGGGGCGGGGTAAGCAGGAGCAGCAGGAGCATCAGGAGCAGCAGCAGTAGGAGCAGCAGTATGGAGTCTCCAGCGAATGTTCCTGTAACGACTGTCATAACTGGCTACTTGGGTGAGAATCCAACGCATGCTGAGCATGACAACCAAGTGACAACAACGCATCTGAACGAGCAGGAAGCAAATAATGATGATGATGAAGATGGGGATGATGAGGATGACGATACCAAGGATGCTTATTACGAGGCGCGCAATGGCAATGAAAGCGATGAGCTTGAAACGGTATTCCAAAGTTCGTTGACTTTGGCCAGTGACGTCAGAGTAAATATTTGTGATGCAGAAGCTGAAGCAAAGGCAGATGATGATGATGATGATAATGATGTTCATAATGATGCTGTCAATGTTGCTGATGATGAGACGCTGACTGAAGATGCGCGCGCAGAGCAGCAACTGCCAGTGGAAACGAATCCAAGTAAGTCTTTGAATAAATCAAATTTAATTTATATTTAATCAGTACATTTACAATTTGCAGCTCCAAGAGACTTGCAAACTGAAACAAACAACGAAACAGCACCAGCCACTGCAACTGCAACTTTAGCCTCCAATGTCAATGAGCTGCCACGACAGCGGCACCAGCATCAGGCGCTGCTCTCGACCAAGTCCTGTGAGACTCCCGCATCCGCAACTGCCACAACGCTGTCGCCGACGAGTTCCTGTAACGGCAGCATTGGCAGCGATGGCAGCTGCAGCGTTGGCGGCGGAGCACGTCGCAAATCCTGGACATTGTCGCCACAGAATGTCATTTCCAAGAAGAAAACTAAAGCAACGGGAGCAGCAGCAGCAGCAGCAGTTGCCAGTGGAACCATGTCCAATGCAACCATGTCCAATGGCGACAGTTTCAATTTGTGGGTGGCACGTGAATGCTTTGAAACAGTGCCTGCTGAAATGGTGGATACACTAAGCGTTGCCGAGCTGCAGGACCAGCAGCAGCAGCAGCATCAACAGCAGGAGGAGCAGGCGGAGCAGGACGTTGAGGATGTGGACGTGGATGTGGATTTGGATGAAGATGCCGCTGCCGTTGAGAGTCTGCTGGGCGCAGCGGCTGCTCTGCAAGCGAGTGCCTGCATCAGCGGCGGCATCCAGAGTCGACAGAAGCATCATCTGCGACAGCCTGCTCAGCACCGTCCACTGGAACGCTCCTGGCCACCGCGTGCCATTGGCAGGGATTACAAGCTACAGGGCGATGTCTTCAAGTTCGACATACTCGACACGGACGAGCGTCTGCATGGATGCGAGGATGTGGCCAGCTATAGTGGCGCCAGCAGCAGCAACAGTTCTCCACTCCGTTTCCCAGGACAGCCGGAAGCGAGTCCACCGCCCATGCGCTTCAAGCCCTTGATCCAGAAGAAGATTGGACCCGATAGTTACATCAATACGATCAGCACACAAAAGGTGCCAGCTCACTTGACCTATGAGTTTCCCACGTTCCCGCTGCAGGAGCAGCACAATAGTATTCCCAGCACAAGTGTCGCCACGTCCAATGGAATCGGTGTTCATCAGTTTCCCTATTTGCGACAGCATCGTCCCCTGACACGTGCTCTGTCCAATGGCAAGGCATCATGCGGAACGGATGAGCAACATCATCTCACCGGTGGTAGCAGTAATTCACCACGTTTGCTGCTGTCACCGAAGCTACAACGTAGTCCACCTTCCGGTTGCTCCACACGCAGTGCCTCGCCGCTGGATCTCAGCCTGAGTCCGGAGCAGCATTCGCCGACGCGTGGACGTGGAGTTGGTGGCCTTGAGTCAATGTTGCCTTTGCCTTTGGCTCAGCCGCCGCCTCCGGGCACGTCCACATTCCACGCCCAGCGGCCGCAGCAGCGACTGCTCAAGCGTGTTGGCGGCGGAGGAGGAGGAGGAGGAGGATGCACTGGTGGTGGTGCTGGTGCTGGTCTCGTCTGTCCGCCCACGCCCACACATCATGCACGGCGTCATGCGCGTCTTCAAGCCGTCACTGCCAATTCCGTTGCCATTGGTGCAGCGGATGCCAACTCTAGTCAATTGCAGACGCCACCCGGCTCGCCATCTCAGCTCGTTGCCCGATCCGTCCAGGATGTGGATGACAACAACGATATGGTGCACTTGAGCAGCACACGACTGCCGTCCATCCCAGAACGCAGTGCAGCCGCTGCAGCGGCGGCGGCAGCAGCAGCAGCCGCAGCGGGCGCAGGCATTATGGAAAGCAGCGGAGGATTTGGAGGAGTGGGGGGAGTGGGAGCAGGGGGCGGTGTTGCGGAGCCATTGCCGCCAGCTTGGGAGGCACGCATGGACAGTCATGGGCGCATATTCTACATTGATCACACCACACGCACCACATCCTGGCAACGACCTGGTCCCAGCACGGGACCTGGCGGACGCGAGCAGCATCATCGCCAGCAGCTGGACAGACGCTATCAGTCCATCAGACGCACGATTACCAATGAGAATCGCTTGTCCCTGCCAGCTGCTCCAGAGCCGTCCCAGCTTTACAATCTGCCACGAGGCGGGGCACAGTCAGCTGTTGCTGCCGCATCTGGATCCGGATCTGGAGCTGTGGCGGGAGCGGGAGCGGCAGCAGCAACAGCAGCTGAAGCAACTGGAGCAGCTGGTGGAGCACCTCCTGCAGCACTTAATCTGGCCATACATCCGGCGGTGATGATGCTGTGCCGCCCGGATTTCTATTCC
The DNA here is from genome assembly GCF_004354385.1 of Drosophila innubila. Taxonomy (NCBI): domain Eukaryota; kingdom Metazoa; phylum Arthropoda; class Insecta; order Diptera; family Drosophilidae; genus Drosophila; species Drosophila innubila. The sequence continues at coordinate 21,033,492 of NC_047626.1, forward strand.
CTGTTGCATACGAATGAGGCAGCATTGGCCATTTACAATCGGAATGCGGCATTGAAGCACATGGTGATGCGGATTCGACGGGATCCGCAGTGTTTCCAGCGGTATCAGTACAACAAGGATCTGGTCGCCTTGGTCAACACATTCGCCCAGCTGACCAGGGATTTGCCCTCGTGCTGGGAGACCAAAATGGATCAGACGGGCAAACAGTTCTTTATCGACCATCAGCACAGGAAGACCTCGTTTATGGATCCCCGACTGCCCGTCGAGTGTCCACGTGTCGTGCGTCATCGCCAGCAGCAACAGCAATACTTGCAACCACAAACACAAACACAACCGCATCCGCATCCGGATCTCGTCGATGGCAATTGTCTGTCGGCCACCAGTGGTCACATCAATGCCAGCTCCAGTTGCTCCTCCACTGCATCCGCCTCCGCCTCCGTATCCGTCTCCGGTGTGCCTCCGCTGCCCCCGCCACGCCCCTGCCGTGGCAATGTCCATCCGTCGGCCGCCACCCACAATTGCACCACGGCGGCGGCTATCGCTTGTGCCTTGAGCTTGAGCGGCGCTGCCGGCGGCTCCAGCGTCTCCAATGCCAGTGGAGCCACTGCCTCCGGCTACGAGGATGTTCCGATTGCCTACAACGAAAAGGTGAGAGATAGATAAAGAGAGATAGATTCAATAGAGCTTGTCGTCCAGCTGATAAGTCTACAATTTAAGCTGCTGTAGAACTCTTAAATTTATCTGACTGTTAGTCAAAGCCTTGCATCTACCAGTTAAATATTTAACAGGAAGTTTGCTAGTTCAATATTAAAGATGTAGTTTTAGATTGATTTATCAAACTAACAATCAGTTTTGCCTTGCCAAGTAATGATTATCGGCAAGTTGAATTTTTAGATTTTTAGCACAAGATCCGCTATCTACCAGTTAAATATTTGACATGCAGATTAATTGACAGTGTTGCCACATTACAGTAGTAACAACTTATCGAAAACCTTTATTAGCAAGTATTAACCTTTCCTGCCTTGCTATCAAAATTGTCAATCTTCCAGTTAAATATTTTAAAGGAACGGTTGCTATCTGCTATCAGTTAAAAATTTTACATCATGATTGATTTTAAATTTTTTCCATACTTTTCGCTTGACGTTTTTTCGAAAACGTCAAACTAACATAACTTTGCACAATCTTAAACGATTTTCTTGCGTAATGTCAACTTTATCATTATTTGTCCTATATTCTACATCAAAATTGGAAAAAAAATTGACACTTATTCCAAAAAAAAAGGGATTTGAAAAACTCGACATTTTTAGCTCGATGATTAATTTGCCTATTGATCGACAACACGTTTATTTATTTTCTCGATTTTTACATTTCGATTTTAAGACCGATTAAATTTATATAACTAACCAAATGCTGTTGATACATAGATCATATATTTATGTGTGTTCAAATACTGCTTTCCGTTAAGAAGACATTACAATTCATATTTAAATTTTATACCCGTTACTTAATATTTATTATTAATTTTATGAGCTTAAATAATTGAAATCTAAAGTTATGCAGTGATTTTTATATTTTTAAATTGAAATTTAATTATAATTTTATCATTTTTTTTTAAATATAGATTTTTCTCATTCATGTAGGTCCCTTTTAACGGGTTTGATTTTGATTTAAAATTTGCATACCCGTTACTAAATATTTATTATTAATTTTATGAACTTTAAGAATTGAAAACTATAGTTATGCAGTGATTTTTATATTTTTAAATTGAAATTTAATTATAATTTTATCATTTTTTTTTAATATAGATTTTTTTATTCATGTAGGTCCTTTTTAACGGGTTTAATTTGGATTTAAACGCATTAGTTAATTAAAATATAGCTAGTTCTTGTTAATGAATTGGTTAATTAATGTATCAAAGCTTAATGATTTTTTTATTACCTTGTATAATGCTTTTTTTCTATTCTTTCGATAGGTTATTGCATTTCTGCGGCAACCAAATATACTGGAGATTCTGCGAGAACGACATGGTCAACACACGGTGTCCCGTTCGCTGCGTGAGAAAATAAACATACTGAGGGTGGAGGGCGTGCCAGCGTTGGAGCGTCTGGGTCATGACCTACAATTGACCATATTGCTCAGGTGGGTGAATCAATACAATAAAATGTTATAGTCGTCATAGTCAGAGTCAGAGTCAGAGTCATAGTCATAGCCATTGGATGCACTTGGCAAAGGCTTTGGCCCGAATTGCATAACTGAGGTGGTTTGATTGTGGCTCGATGGTTTGTTAAGGTGTTTGGTTGGCTGGTTGGTTGGGTGGTTGAGGTGCTCGTCCTGCTTCAGTGCCTTCGTTGACGTCGTTGATTTGGACTGCATGTGTGTTAATTGCAGTTGAAAATCGCTTTGAAGGCTGTTGATTCATTTTCCAACACACACACAAGGTTAATCAACTTGCTTCAAAAATAACAACAAATTGGTTAAAACCGCCTTCTCTTCGCGTTTACAGACAAGTGCTGGCACTTAACTTTAGTTGTATTTATTGTTTAATTGCCAATAATAGTAATAAGAATAATACGTTCTTTAAAGTGTTGATTCAACCACAAATATTGAGGAAATAATCACATGCATTTGGTGACCTTAATTTAAAACAACTTGTTGAAAGATTAAGCCAAAGATTAAGCCGAGCTCCGACCAAACTTCAATTCACTGAGAGACTGAGATCGAGTGATTTAATTGCATTCAATTAGACAAATTATCTCGCTTCATTGCACCCCAAAAAGCATTCCGCCAAATCCAAGTTGGCAGCACTGTGGGAGTGGACAGTCCACTTGAAAATAGTGGAAGTAAATGCTAGCCCAGTTAATTGACAGTTCAAGTGCATGACTAATTTCTATTGCCAAATTTGACAACTGCAATTTCGGATAAATTTATTTCAGTTGACAAACCAAATCAAACAAGATATTTCTCAATCAAATTCCTCAATCAAAATTGCTATAGCAAGTGGAAAGATCATTTAGCAGGTTCCTCCATGCATTTGGATTCTAAAGTTTAAAACGAATCGATTGCATATTATTTATACTGATTATGAATTATTAAAGTTTTTGAACTAAGTACTTTCGTAAACATAGAAATTATTCGATATTGGTAACTTATTGCCAAAAAAAAATTTTAATTATAATTGTTTTTTTTTTCTTGATGAACATTATCCAACGAGTCAAATTTATTCCTGTCCATCTGTCGGAGCTAGAAACACTAAATATTAAATTTTTTAAGCCAAATTTATTTTAAAATTTTTATATATTCTTAAACAATATACCAAGTTACAGATTGGAATTTTAATAATAAATATATAGATACAATTTTTCTTTTAAATCAAACTTGAAGTTTTGTATAAGCTCAAAAATTAGTCTGAAAACTATTTTCAATAGTACTGGTTATTAGTTATAGGGCATCTTCATCAATAAATAAATATCAACGATTTCGACGACGATAAATTCGTAATACGTGCACATATTGTATCATAATGGAGAATTATTCACATTAACTTTGTAGGGGAATGAAAGTATTAGGCTAAAAATAACAGTAATAACAGTTATTTTAAATTTTTACAGGGTATTTGCAAGTCGATCATTATAAACTAAAAAAAACCCTTTTCGACTGATTATGATAAACGAATAACTGTTTCTCAAACTTAAACTGTTTCACTTTACTAATCCGACTAGGGAATACCCTTGTCGCAGATGGTTAGCAATAATTAGCGGTATTCCATTAATTAATGAATGTGTTAGCAGCATTTGAAAGCCACGCCCACAAGCGAGAGACAATAATGAACATTGAGAAAGATTCGCAGGCAAATGCGTTGTTGTCTCCACTAAAAATTCTCTAGCTAATCCCTGTTGGAGATGCCGACGCTGATGGGGACGCAATTTAACCTAAATTTCAAATTTTCGAATCTCGATACATTGCCAATAAACCATAATTTATTGGCTAGGCAGGGTTTAAGCGTTCACTTCAGGCTCTAAGCTTTTGGTTGGGGGTGTGGCAGCTACGTCATCTTCATTATTGGCCAACACACACATGATGATGATCGTGATGATGATCGTGATGATGATCATGCTGATTATTTCCTAGCATTTTTGACACAACTGAAGCGTTGACAAGCGTCGAGTTTTTATGCTACTGTTGTTGTTGTTGTTGTTGTTGGGGCTATTTGTGTTTGTTATTTGACCCATTGAAGGCGAATTTTGCCCCGTTAGTTGTTCTCGTCTCGCTTGGTTTACAGTTCATTGAGTTTTGGGCTGCGCATGCGTGCCTTTAAAACAGTGGACGCTACTGTTGTTGTCGTTGTTGTTCTTGTTGTTGTTGTTGCAACATTTGGGCGTGCTAAGCGCATGGCGCGCCCAATTCCGCCCTGCCCCAAAAAAAATCCACCCCTGCCTAACTAACAGTCAATCAGCCCATCAGCCGGCTGTCGACTGATGAGCCACAACTAGAACCATGACCAACGCCACAGTTGTCGCAGTCGCAGTTGCAGTCGCAGTCGCCGTCGCTGTCGCTGTCGCCGTCGACTTCGCAGTCGCAGCCCTTTGGCGCGCAATCGTTATCGTAATCAAAATGCAGTCCAGCAAATGACTCAGTTTCAGCAACGGCTGCCCCACCTCCAACTCACACCACCCCTTCAACGACGCGCTGCACAGCTGACGTCAACGTCAGCGCCAGCGTCGGCGTCGGCGTCGTCCGTTTGGTTCTTCAGGCCGTCGCACAGTGGTTCATATTGCTCATTGCTCATTAATTTATTTAACGTCGACCGAAGAAAAGTTAATAAGAATTTAAATAGAGCTATAAAATAAGAATATAAAATATAATTATATTATACACAATTTTAATTTAAATCTGAAAGGTTAAACAATTTTTAGCTAAATAAAATTTAATTTAAAAGTAAAACTGGTGTATTCAAACATTTTATAATTGATAAAAGCCAAACAGATCAATTAGAGAAGTATTATTATAATTTATACAAATTATAAATTCTGAAATAATTATGATATCTAAAAAATTCAAAAGCAATAAAATATAAAAAAAAATTGGTTTGTAACTCTCAATGCGTTAGAAACAGCTGCTTACTATTTATTAAAAAAAAATTGATCAATTTGTAGCATTTAAAGCGTGTTAAAACTATTTTTATTCACTGCCAAAAATTGACACGATTTAGCGATGTTTCAAAAATGTAAACCAACAAAAAATATATCGGCTCAGGCTGGTTTTCGGTTGGTTTGTATTTCTAGAACACCCCTAAATATTTTTTTTGCCAGCTATCCTAATTTTTTTATTTTAGTAGAAATTAAAAAAAAAAATGAACAATAAATTTTCAAGTTTTCCAAAAATAATTTGGACTCTTTATCAGCAGTGCCAAAGAAATGCAACCAATCGAAGGTCTCCAAAAAAATGTATATACACATATGAATCTGTTGGCTGTGTTAGCCAAAGTGTCCAATTTTATTTTGGAGTTTTGCAACGACTTTTGAACCACTGTGCGACGCAGCAGAATTTGAAGTTCGGCAAGAGTTCGTGCAATGCTTCGGCTGCACTTCGGTAGCATTAGTAGCAGCAAAAAAAAAACAAAAAAGAACGAAATGAAACAAAATTACAATTAAATAATTTTCTTTGGTGTTTGTGTTTTTTTCTTTTTCTGTTTTTGTTATTCTTGTTGTTGTTGTTTTGTTTTCATTTCCAATTCCAATTTCATATTTATCGGTTGGACGCTAGACAAACGCGTCCATTCTGTTTGTTGCCATTCGATCGGCCAGTATTAACTATTTATTATCTATGACTCTCTGACTCCGAGGCCGATCGTCCCGTCGCCGTTGTTGTTATTGTTATTGTTGTTCTCGTTCGATTTCGCGCGCCTGTTTGAACTGAAATAAGTAGAAAAAATTAACAAAAATAAAAAACAGAAGCATTTGAACTGTCAGCGCGTGTGCAAGTCGCAGTGCCAAAAACAATAACAAAAGCCAAGACAAAACCTAAATAAATAATGAAATAAATTTCAAAAAAAAAGTTACTAATCAATATTAAATTCAATTTGGAGTAAACTGCCATTTTTATTATTGTTGTTGTTATAATTGTTCTTGTGATCATTTGTGCAGTGAGTTTGATAAAGAATTTGAAAATTATCAACGGCATGGTTAACTATTCAGTGCTCAAGGCTTTGGGCGCACAACAACAACAACCGCATAAAGAACAACAACATTTACAAATAGAACAACAACAACAACTACAACTACAACTACAACTACAACATGGGCTTCCTTTCGAAGGCAGCCTACATCGTTTGGGCCGTGTAAGTGACAACAAAATAAAAAACAAATGAAGAAGAAAAACTCCCCTCTTTTGAAGTTGTGTGTCAATCAACAAATATGCGCGAATATTTAACGAGCTGGCGATCGAATCATGACTAAATACTGTATAAATTACTGGCATTTGTGAAATACTCGCACCCCATAGATTGAGAGATTATAACCAGCAATTAAGCAATCTATTAGCAAATCAAGTGCTATTTGAATATTTCATAGCGATAACTCAAATATTACATAAACTTTAAACATTGTGTTAAATTGCCATAAATTGTTTGAAATGTTCTGTCATATCTCAAATTTTGAAAGTTTAAGTCTGACATGACTATGTTATTAAATAATTTCACCTGAAGTTTTTATTTAAAACCAAATATTTTATATTTCTTACTCTACAGTGGGTGAATTTTCATAAAAACTAATGAAAGCTATGTAAGCATTTAATTTTGCGAAATCCACATTTTAAGTTTAATTAATTTGCTTGCTTTTTGGCATTTTTTTAGTCCCAACCTGCTCAGGGATATTTTTTTTTTTTTTTTTAAATTACAGTCTACTAAGGATTTCTTTTTTTTCGAGATTTCTTGAAATGGTCTGTTTGTGTATTTTTAAAGACAGCGTAAGATTTGTAAGTTGTTAAACTTTCAAAGGATTTCATCAAACTTCATCTTTTTTTTTTTATATATTTATCTGGTAACGTGCTTTCCAAATGTGCACGATAAATCTTTCTTACAGATACAGATACAGATAAATAAACAAGGCTCTTCCTACATTTACTGTGGCACAACAGGCTAGAAAAGTGAGAGCTTTTGTGCACCAACAGTTAAAAGGAACACTAATCTAGTAAAGAAAGAACAAGGAATTAAAATTTTGAAAGCTCACTTTAATACTGTAGCTATGTATCTAAAAGCTTTCTACGGCAATATCCTCTAATTATGTTTATTAAATGTTTGAAAGTAAGTCTGTGAAAGCTTTTAAAGCTCATCAGCAATGTGAAGCTCTTTACTTTCTGACAAAATATAATATTATAGGAACCAAATAAGCTTTTCGAATGCCCAAAATTCTGTAAATTATGAGTATCCATTTTTTTTCTTTCTTATTTTTATAAGCAAGCTTTTGAAGTTGTTTGACTTTGGCATGTTCTAATCTTCTCATCTCATCCACTTTTATGTTTGTATGTGTGTGTGTGTGTCAATTCTACGCTGTGGACTTCGCACATCAACATCCTGAGTTATCAAATTACACGCTAACACTGCATTTGTTTACTATATTCGTACTCGTACTATGTATATAATCATCGTATGAATCATTTCCCATTCAATAGGACACATTTGTGCTTTGAAAGCATATATCATTTATCATTTGATGCAGACACTGCGTCATTCATGATCCAAAGATCAGTTTCCCTTGCCCCTCAAGCAGTTCTCATCACTCAGCTGCATCTTAATAAACTTGAGTGGAATGTATGGACAGACGGACGGACAGTTATATAGACATATATTTAAATACTTTCAAGTATCCCAGGGTTTCTGGTTGAAGGAATGCTACGCAAACAAATCGCCAACATTGTACATCTAATGCCCTGAGAAACTGAAAAGAATGTAGATTTTAAAACCCAAGATCTTTTATTTTATGTTGTTGACTCGGGTTCCACACTTGGATGTCCACTTGCAAAGCCTCAAGGATCAAAGATCAACTCAAGTGTCTTTCACTCAAATTACTGCAACAATATTAAATATGTTGAGCTCTTATCAATGCGAGCCACTCAAAAAACTTGCCACATTCTAAATTGATGACAATCGATCAACTGTTGCAACTGTTGCTGGATTACCCCCCCAACCCCCGAACAGCCAAACACCCGAACAGCCGAAAAGCAACCCCAATCTCCTCACCCCCGCTGTCATTTGGTACTTGCGACATGGGTTTGTTATTAAATTCGTAATACCTAACAATGGTTGGTTTTATCATGCTGCTTATCAACGCTATCGGGCTTCGCTCCTCTTCCCCCCTCCCACTTGTGCCCCTTCCTTGACTGAGGGTTACTGCAACACCTACGCTTTTAGAGAGCCCGTACACCCAAAGTAGACCAGAAACCAAATCAGTCGCTTCGCTGCCTTCGTTATAAGGTTATATATAAATTATTTTTTTTTGTTTGGTTTTGTTTCTACTTGGTTATTTTATGTTTCATTCGACAAGCTGAACATTTTGTTAAATTGAGTTTATAGTGTGCTAATTGAGAATCCATTAGGGCTTTACGTACTGGAGGGCCGCCAGAGTTGCCACCTCCATCGACAACACACTAATGAAATGGGACTGTTTTCAAAGTTCAGTTACACCTACAACACCATGTGGGCCAAGTGAGTTTCTGAGTCAGTGTGAAAAGTCAGCATAAAGTGGATCATATTTTCATGATCATCATCATCATCGTCATCATCATCATCGTTATGAATGTTATGGAATTTTGTTTTGTTATTTTGTGTATAATATCATAATATCATAGCCTAGCACTACCATCCTCAGGTGTTGCTATTACACCAGCTTGGGAACATTTTTCTCTTCGACAATTTATGGCATTTAAGTGACGTCGCGTCGCCGCGTCGGAAACTAGAACTGGAAATTGAAATTGGAATCATCTTAGGTTGCCCAACAATGTTTGCAATTTATGGGATAAAAAAGTAAACACAATTTGTTGTCAATCTCTCGCTACATTTCAAATATTTCTACTTCAGTTTTCAGATCAGTTTTTAAGTTTCTGCTTACAAAGTTTGTCATTTGTTTTGTTTAAGTAGTAAAAATACATAAGAGTGAATTTCTTGAGAGTATAACAGTGATTTATGATTTATTTCTACAAATCAAATTATAAATTATGTTAACGTTTTGCTTTTGTAATGGACTAGAATGTGTATATTACTCTTTATAGCACATTTCTGCATTATTTAATGTGCATTTCTAAATAACCATACTTTGCACTTTTTGTGGCATTCATGAACTTCATGGTATAAACGCAGTAAAGTAACAGTATTGATTTAAATTACAAAAAATCATTTTGTGTAGATTATTTTGAAAATGCATGACATAAACAAAGTTAAAGTAAATCATAAACTTGCATCTTTTAAACAAGTACATCTTAGTTTGTGCTGTAAACCAAGTTGCAAAACTCACGATAAGCAATTAACTAGGACAAGCTAACATTTGGATTTTGTACACAAGTGTATGCTCAGAACTCTTATCAGTTTAAATTATTTATATTTGCGATAAATTAATTGTGAGTTGTGTGTGGTTTTTGAAGCCCTTTGTTGTCTTTTCATGACATGTGTATTATACTCATTGTGAAGTCTCTTGTATTTGATTACATTTATGAATATGCATCCGGCTTGTAGTTAATTTCTGATAAACAAAAGTTACAAAACTTACATTTAACTAGGGGTTCAATAGCCCTTCTCGATAAGACGAGCAGACCCCAGAATTGTGATTAAAGCGTTTACACGACGAAACAAAGTCCTGAAGTAAAAAAAGCTTAAATTAAATTGAATCTAAATTTATTTTGGCACTGCTCTAATACATTGTGTATTTTTATTTTCATAGTCAAACGTTATTCGTGCTCTTTTTATTGTAAATTGCAATTTATCGCGTTCTGTAGAGTTTTTAATTAAAATTAACCGCACCCAAAATATCATGAACTATTGCACTTGAAACTGCTTTGATCCAGTAAAGAAGAGCAGAGTGCGTTGTGTGATGATGACACCACCAAAACAAAACCCATACCACAAGCACCACACGCACCACTTTGCACCACTTTGCACCATTGTGGGCGCGTTTTCTATGCGCGCGTTTAAAATCGCACGCGTGTTTTTCGCTGCTTTTAATTTAAGTTAATTGCAATTTCCTGTGTGGTTTGCGCTAATAATTTGTTCAATTTGAAAGTAATTTGACACGGCTCATATTATAAATTCCCATTTATTGCTTTTGCCGATCAGTTTCCATTTTGAACACTATGTCTATTTTTCTATACTTTTGCTTAATAAAATTGCCAAACTTATTTATTAATCGTTGGGCTCAGCAATTTTTCAAATTCTGTAAATTAGTCATTTCCGTGCGGTGCGAAAGAGGCGTTAATTGCACTCAAAACTGTTGTCACTAGTGCACGGACACGCCCCGATGCCCCCACGCCCCCTAGTTGACCCTCATGACCACAGTCAGTTGCCGATCGCCATAATTTGCGTTATTAACTGACCAATTTTCAAAGTCAAGTTGAAGGTCAAAAAGTAAGCGCAAAATACAGAATAAAAAGAGCTAATAACAAATTATGAATCGGCAATTAGAAAACTCGTATTGCCAGATATCGGTAGTTGGGAGCTTACAATATCTAAACGATCATCGACATCGAACCATAGGGAAAAGTCCACCAAGGTCTGCGGTGACTTTAAAATATTTCCGGCTGACGTTTTTTTTTCTGTCTGTCTTTCTGTTGTTTTTATTTATTTTTTTGGTTTTCAAATAGAAAATCAAGGCTAATCTTTATGCTAACTGCAATTCATTAGGCGCACTACACCAATGCAGAGCATATTGATTTGTCGACTCAGTATGAACCAAAATGCAATTGATGATTAATATTGTCTCTTATCTGCATAAAACGAGTAGATAACACTTTTTTTTAAGTTCTGACTAGCTCAGAATAAAAACATACATTAATATTACAATTTTTAACATATATGTTAAAAATTGAATTGACACATTACATTCTTTAGTCTTTCAATCCTGTTGGACATTGTAAGACACACATACACGTAAAAGTCATAAAACTTACCAATCATTAATCTTTGATCCGTCTTAAATAAAAGCCTAATATTTTGATAAAAAAGAACCAGGGAAACCATTATATGTTTATGATTTGTTTTGGGTAATATACACCTTGATCTACATCGTTATCATTATCAGCTTCTTATCATGCTAGAAAATATATACGATCAGTTGATATAATCGTTAACTATTTTACTGTATTTAAAAAAGAAAATGGGAAAAATGTATAACCTACGCTTAAGTGTGACTAACGTATTTATTCCTTAATTTACAAAAAAAAAGAATTGGTATTAAATTATCAAGTGGAGTCACTATCAATAATATTTAAAAAATAAAAAGGTTAACCACTTTTAGAAATAAAATGCAATAAAATAAAATATAAATATATGCTAAGAAAATAAAGAATCTTTATTTAATAAAAGAGTAGACTCACAGTCTACTTCAACCAATAAAAACTAAAGTACAAATGATATTAAAAATAATTTAATATTTACATAATTAAATAAATATAAAATTACAGGGAATTTCATAGTATGCTATGCCGATCCCTTTCTGATTTCAACTACGGCCTGTTGCACCTGCTGAACAGCTGTCACTTATGTTGTTGTTGTTGTTGCAGTTGCAGTTATAGTTGTAGTTGTTAATATGCCTCATTACTAAATTGTCAGCTTAGTGAGTGAGAGAGACAAAAAACCAATCAATTGCAGCCATTGGAGCCATTGAATATTGGCTAATGAATAATATGCCTGACATCAGCTAAATGAGTTACGATCCAGGCCAATAGTCGTATATGAGTTTCGCTCAGTTTGACACGAGTGTAATCAATACCGGCCATAATATAATCCTACCAAATGCATATTGGTTTGCCAACTAATTAGTTGGCAGGAATAAAAAAGATCACACTAAACACACTCTCAATCAAGGTGTATTTCTATAAGGTGACGTCTTCGACACAGTTGCTCTCGTATTTTGACAGCTCGAAAGCAAACGTTACCTAACGTTGCGTGTCTCTCTTTGAGAGCCAAGAGAGCACTTTTGACATTATAACTACCTTAGCTGTCAACGCAGACGTCGCCTTATACATACTTTATATACATATGTTACATACACCTTGTAAGAAAAAAACCAAGTCAAAAAATTCATAAGCTTTTCCCAATTATTACCCCTTTTTTCTGTTCAACCATTTTTTTTTATTAAAAATTCATATAATTATTTAAATACGTGAGAAACGACTGAAAAAAATAACCTACAAGAAATGCCAAGAAAAATAAGATTTGTTATAAAGCTACTCGTATATTTTGTGATTAAAAAAAAAGATTTTTTTTTTAGAAAACTCGATATTTGCAACATTGTCTATTATTTTCCCATATATCGGGAACTCGATGCTTTTTTTTATTGGCGATTTTCTATTTTAATATAAAACTTGATCCAAAACTTGGATTTAACATCATCACTAATATAAAGACTCATTTTAAATTCCATTCTTTTTTTTTTTTTTTATTTGTTTCGTACTTTGGGTAACATATAAAATTGCTATTATAAATATAATATTTGTAATTTGTTGGTTATATATAGATTCGTTTCGCACTTCTGTACATATTAATAAGATTTATTCGAATCTCCAGAAAGTTATTTTCTGCTCTTAAGATCGGTTTCTTCAAATAGCGGGTATAAAAAATCGAGGCTGCAAACCGGTTCTAAACCGAACCTTGTAGAACCGGTTCGGCTCGGGTTTTTAAGCAGCCTGAACCGGATCATGAACCGAACCTTTGAAATTATTTATTTCGCGAACCCGAACCTTAACCAAACAGCATTCTCAAATAAAAGGTTTGGTTCGAAAAAAAAAAATAATTTCATAAATTTTATGGTTTTCTAGTATTACGAAATAATTTAAGACTTTGGATTACGCAATTATTTAAGACTTTGGATTAAAATAAGTCATATTCAAATGTTCAAATAAATTTAAGTAATCATCAAAATTTGATTTTTTTTTTTTCATTTAATTAGTTCAAAATGTAGAGAAAAATGTAAAATACAAATATTTTTTTTTTTGAAATTGAATCAAGGTTTGAACCCAAACCTTGGGTTCAGGCGGTTTATAAACCAATTCGCGAACCGAACCGATGTCTTGCTCTATGGTTCGAACCGACGTTTGCAGCCTTGTAATAAATTCAATGTCACCGAATATTTCTCAGTATCTCTAATTCTTGCTCTTCCTTTCTTTCGTTCTGTGCAGCTTGTTCGAGCAGGAGATCATGAGCTATGTTCCTATTGAAGAGCGCAGTCCACAAGGTTCGCCGGTGCTCAGCTCGAGGATGCCTCAAAGGGCGCCGCCGCCATTCCGTCGTGACTTTGAAGCCAAATTGCGCAGCTTCTATCGCAAGCTGGAGTCCAAGGGTTATGGCCAAGGGCCGCACAAGCTCAAGTAACTGCATTTCACAACTTGAAATTGCAATTGAAATTATAATGATTTGTCCTCTTGCCTTGCAGATTGCACATACGTCGCAGTCATCTGCTGGAGGATGCATTCCGTCGAATAATGTCGGCGAACAAGAAGGATTTGCAGCGTGGTCGTCTGGCCGTGCTGTGGGACACGGAGGAGGGCTTGGACTATGGCGGACCGTCGCGTGAATTCTTCTTTTTGCTGTCCCGCGAGCTATTCAATCCGTATTATGGACTCTTCGAGTACTCGGCCAATGATACGTACACGGTGCAAGTGTCGCCATTGTCCGCATTTGTGGACAACTGTCATGATTGGTTTCGGTTTAGTGGCCGTGTGTTGGGTCTGGCTTTGGTGCATCAGTATCTGTTGGATGCATTCTTCACGCGACCCTTTTACAAGGCACTCCTACGTCTGCCCGTTGCCCTCAGCGATCTGGAGTCGCTGGACAATGAGTTCCATCAGTCGCTGCAATGGATACGAGACAATGACATTGGCACCGGCATCGATCTCGGTCTCACCTTCTGTGTCACCGAGGAGCTGTTGGGTCGAGTTGTCGAGCGTGAGCTGAAAGCCGGCGGCAAGAATATCATTGTGAATGAGAAGAACAAAAAGGAGTATCTGGAGCGGATGATCAAGTGGCGTTTGGAGCGTGGTGTTCAGGAGCAAACGGAATCGTTGGTGCGCGGCTTCTACGAGGTGGTCGATGCTCGACTCGTCTCCGTCTTCGATGCCCGCGAACTGGAGCTGGTCATAGCCGGCACCGCGGAGATCGACACCAACGATTGGCGCCTGAACACGGAATATCGTTCGGGCTATCATGATAACCATCAGGTGATCATTTGGTTTTGGCAGGTGATCGAGCGTTTCAGCAACGAGCAGCGACTGCGTCTGCTACAGTTCGTCACGGGCACCAGCAGCATACCCTACGAGGGATTCTCCGCCCTGCGAGGCTCCACAGGTCCTCGACGATTCTGCATCGAGAAGTGGGGCAAACCGAACTCTCTGCCTCGGGCACACACCTGCTTCAATCGCCTCGATCTGCCGCCGTATCCGACACCGGAGCTGCTCTACGAGAAACTCTTGCTTGCCGTCGAGGAGACAAACACTTTTGGCATTGAATAGAGACTTGAATGTGATGTTGTGATGTTGTTCATTGTTGCCAGCGCGTTAACATTTACTTTTAATATTATTATTAATATTATGATTATGGACGTATTTATTGTACTACTTACACATGTATTTGTAGCTTCTGGCCAGCTCAACTCGACTGTTTTAGCCTGATTTGTTGGCAACTTGAATTTGCTTTGCTTTTACAATTACCATTACCATAATCACTACCGTTAACTTTACTGCTACTTTTACAGTTACCTCAAAACGTTTCAATTTTTTTTTTACAAGTCATTAGACCTAAGATTCTTTACCCACACCCCCCTTTCACTAAACCAATGAAAAACTGCAGTCCCTAGAACTTAAGGACATAAGACTCTGACTTGAACCATTTTGAATTTATTTTTTTAAAGTTCAGGTTCATAACCTAGAAAAAGCTTTAACGCTTTGAATTAAATTTTATTATTATTATTATTATTATTATTTTTTTTTTTAACTGCCTAAAGGAACTTTGCAAACTAAACTTAAAACTCGACTCGAAATCTTAGAAACATTAAAACGTTTTCTTAGCATTCCAAAACCAAAAAAAAAAAAAAACAAACAAAAACAAGAATTGAAACTTAAATGAAATTTAGAGAAAAAGAAACGTGAATATAAGAGGAATAAACCTTTGAAAAATTCTACGCCAATACTTAAATAGCTTGTAATTCTTTAGCCTTAAAACCTCTTTAGATGCATTCCATTTTTGGTTATAGAATATATGGAAAATACGTAATATTAGTTGTATTTGAAAACTATAAACTTAAACTAATACTAAATTAAGTTAATTGTTTTAAAACATAAGCTCTTGTAACGATGATTTACGCCATAAAGAACTAACAGCTCTGTCTACAATCGTAAATAAAAGAAGAAGCTATTAAATCGAACATCTCTAATATTGCTGATCTTTAGAAACTAAAATTTTTCAATCTCTGCATCATCATTCAACCCATCATGCCTTATTTGAAGTTAAGATAATTCTGCTTTCTTCAAAACTTAATCTTATATAACATTAGCTGAGAGCGAAATAGATAAATAATTGTTAGCAATATGCAGAAAAATATTACTTAAAAATTTTCATTTTATCTTTATATATCTGGTGAAGTATTGATCTATGTATTGAAAAAAAGTTTTAAAAAAAAGATGATCTGTTCTCTATAAGCTTAAGTGTAAGCTTATTGATAAGGAAGTAGAATTATTCAATTTATAAACGATGGTTTGGATAATGATGGAGAGACTGAAAAATCTTGTTGTAGTGATCGGCAAAAATATTAGAATTGATTGATCGCAATCACATAAATTGGTCCAGTGCGTTGCTTTGGCTTTATTGGTTTTTTCGGCGCATATTTAAATTAATATATATACAAACGAATTCATAAAATATATTAGCTAATAATATTTGAAAATAACCAGAACATTTTTATGATCGAGTACCGCGAACAACAACAACTACTAAATGGTGATTTGTTTACATGTATTTTGGCATAAGTTAAACACAAATAAAATGGAAAGATAGCAAATGACTTAAAGAGAGAGAGAGATAGATAGAGAGAGAAAGATACGATGGAAGATTGAGAAAGAAAGATATATAGAGAAACGCTTTTTTGAACTATGTATATTGAAAAATGAGAATGTTTTACTGAATTATTAATGTGCGTGTATTTATTGAATAAATTAACTATAATTAAATAATTAATAAATGTGAGCCTTTTACTTCAAAAGCTAAATACTGTGTTTCAATTTGAGCGCCCTGCTTTCTTTAAACTTAACCACGTGTGTTCTGTGGTTTGAAGCTTCCTCTATCATCCTTTTTGTGTTAAATCAAACAACAGTTTTTTTTTTGTTTTCTATATATTTTGTCCACAATTTCTGTTTTGTTTTATGGTTTTCTTATAATTTTGTTTTCTTTCAGCAAGTGAAATTCACTTTTCATACATTAATAGATTTATCTTTACTTTTTATTCTTTATTGTTGCTTTTTTTTCATTTTTTTTTTTTGTAATGAAATGATAACATATTACACCTCATTATTTATTATTTATGTGACCGTTAGATTTCATTGTTTGCTTCTGCATGTTAAGTATCTATGTAAATCGACTTGGACTTGGGCATTCATCTTCTTCTTCTGCTTCCTATGTATGTAAGTATGTACAGAGTTTTGAGCTGGGCAATGGAAGTGCAAGTTATATGTATTTATGTAGGTGTTAACCTTATATTTGTATGTATGTATGCTGCTGGATTATAGAATAGGATAGAAGAGTGAGAGAAAGAGAGAGAGAGAGAGAGCGTGCATGTTAATTATACTAGGCATAACAGCAGCCTATGTTAATGCACTGCTATGATAAGTTATATATGTATATTAACATAGGCTTTAACGTAACCCATTCATGTTATTGAGTGAGGTGCGCAGAGTTGGGTGGGCTATTCTTTAACAGAGTGTGTGTGTGTGTGTGTGTTTGTATGTGTATGTGTATGCCTGTGTCTTCTGCAAGCGCAGCAAAAGCTTTCAGGAAATCTTAAATGCTTTTTTCCACCTCATAGTGAGCCTTGCTATGAGGTAGAGCAAGAAATAAAATGCATGTTGCCTGAATGTTGTTTGTTGTACCAGTGTTTGTATGTTTGTAACTCTAGCTAAATGTACATTACACTTGAAGAAATTTTGCTAAAGTTATAATAAGTATACATATACATATGTCTCTGTACATATGATGATAGTTTAAATAAATTCTCTTTGTTTTGCTCAATAATATTGAGATTGACCATTATATACATACAATGCAATACAATTCAGATACATATATTTATGTAGTAATATACAGTTAGTCAAGAATCTATTTTGACAAATTAAAAAAAATTCACATTTTTGTTAATAATAAAAAAAATCTAAACTCAATGGATTTCATTATTTATGTTTTTAAATATGTGAATTTTGACAAAACAATTTCTCGACTGACTGTATATGTATGTAGCTAATGCATATAGTACATTCTTTGATTTAATTTCATTTAATTTCCCGTATTTGCGTATGTTTTTTTAATTTCAAGCATTACAAAAATAGAGCATCATTTAAAATTTGGAATAGATTAATACTTTGCATCTGGTTTATTACATACATAGATCTCTTCTTCATCTTCTCTATCGTTCACATCTCGAAAAGGCCATAAGAAGAATTGAAAATGCTTTGAAGAATGTTCATAAGCTTCATATTTCGACTGTCATTAATTATTTTATGCGATTTAATTTAAACTTGATAAATTTGTTGTGAGACTAATGTGCAAGCGGGAGAATGTTTTCTTCTATCTCTTTTATTTCACTTTTTTTTAGTGTAGGTCTATCATTTCTATTCCTTCTTTCTTTATTTTCTCAATATGTTGATCACAGCTTTTACAATTCTAATGATATACAAATGTATGTATGTAAATGTATGTGTGTGTTTGTGTTTGGCCAACAAATTTTGTTTGCTTTTTTTTTTTTTTACTAAACTTGCACCAAAAATACTGTTATACGTGTGTAGATGTATGTGTGTGTATATATGTATATGCATACTTAAGATCCCCATTTATGTGATGAGAAGTCTCCACCATATAGCATAGTTATTACATACTTATATTTATAATACTTTTTTTTATATACTTTTACAAATATGCACAAAATTGATCAAAGCGTGTTCCCAGTTTCACTTTCGCATTAGTTCGAAATGCGATGCGAATATGAAATATGGAACAGGCTAGAATGTTTATGATTATTTGTTGTTTAGAAAGCTGCTAGTTAATGTATTTTCCTCGCTACGAACAACAACTAAATGTTTATTTGTTTATTTCCCATCGGTTCTTATTCTTTTGTTTATATTTTTATTATTATTATATTTTTATAGTTTTTAAAAAGGGAATACAAAATATGTTGATTTCAGTTTTAGTTTCGCCTGGCATATGAAAATCATGAAAAGAAGGCATGTCATTATCTGTTTGTATGTATGTACGTATTTATGTATGTATATTTCCATATGCACGAAGGGTCTCGTCTTTTTATTTATCTTTTTTTTTATGCATCTCATTAATTACTTAGTAAAATGTTTAGTTAAATTCCACTACATTTACATTTTAATTTTCTTCTACGTCTAAAAAAAAAAACAGAAATTTTAAATAATAACAGAAAAAAAACCATTATATTTAATAACATTCAACAGCTAGTACGACGGTATTAATTCTTTTTGTTTCTTACGTTTTACGTTGTTCCTTTTGAAAGCAATATGAGCATTTCGACTCGAAGATCAAGTTTGGTTCTAGACTTCTTCTAGATGGAGCCTGGTGGGGTTACTTCTTAGATTACGAGAATGCGGCCACTTTTCTTAACTTTTCTCTATTATTTATGGGGAAATATTGGGAAAATAGTGGGGAATTGCTCCTGGGAGAGAAAACTATTTGCACTTTGCTTTGGGCTATTTGTCAACAGTTGAACAATGCTTAAAATTGTATTCTTAGATACTTTATCTATGTATACTATGTATCTACTATGTATGTACGTATGTATGTCTGCCATATAATATATAATGGTTTTATGTATGTATAATGCTATGTAACTAAGTAGTTTTTGTCTGTTTTGTAGTTGATTGTAGGAAATTTGCAGCAATTTGCATAAATATTATTAAGATTATTTTAATACTTTGTCAACTTTATGGCATTCATCAACATGTCCAAAAAGATAAACAAATTTGTAATAAAATTATTGAAATTCAATGGAAACTATTGTCCATCCATTAACTACCGCTATTTGTCTTTCCTCGGTCTGTCTAATTAATAATTTCTTTTATTTTTCAATTATTGACTTTGATTCTTCCTCTCTTTCTCCATCGCCTACTCCGTTACCGCTACACCGGACGGTATCAACTTGTTTTTGGTTTCTTCTATTTATTGGAATTTCTCTGACTGTGCTGGTTCTGGTTCTGGTTCTCTTCTAATTCTTATTCTCTTTGCAATTGTTATACTTTGGGAGGCCATGCCTTGCATTTTGGTTCGTTGTACTTTGTCGCGTTTCTCTCTAAGCGTCATTTAACTTTAATTTTTTTCTTTTGTTTCTATATTTTTTTTTTGAAAGTTTACTTTGTTTTGTTGTAGTTAACTTTCGTCGGTCTGTTAATTAAACATTGTTTGTTTTAGCATGTTGTTATTTATTTGATTTTTTCTCGTTTTGTTCGCATTTTCGCATAATGCTGATCTTTTATTTTTTTTTTATCTAGTTTTTTGTTGTTTGCTTGTTTCTTTTCATTATTAATTTAATTTAAATAAATTTACATTACAATTACAATTCTTGTTATTTAGAGCAGGGAAGGGGAAGGGGGGATTTGATTTGTTAAGAAGGGGTGTGTGTGGAGGAGGGGACAATTTTGGGCAATCAAAAAATAAAGATTGTTGCAATCATGAAATGATCGTAGTATATAAAATAATTCATTTTAAATATTAATTACGTACATTACAAAAAAACTTGGTATAAATACAAATACATATACATGTACATACTACATAGTATGCATGTATGTGTGTGTGTGTGTGTAATGCTTATGCAATATTATCAGTGTATGTGCGCACACATACACACGCATATATAGAAAATCGTTAAGCAATTTAACAGTTGCATAGTTGCAGCTACACATTCAATTCATTTCACATAAATAATAATAATAATTATATAATATAGATAATAATAATATTAATAATAAACATACAGAAAATAGTCAAATTTACAATTACCAGCCGCTTACATAAAACATTGCTAAACTTTCATCATTCTCTCTCGATCTCGTTCTCTTTCAATTCAGATATCTCTAGTATATATCTATATATTTATTTATATAAATGTTTGTTGTTGGTATGTTTAAAAATTGAAAAAAAAAAAATTATATTATTATCATTAGCATAAACATTTCTCTGCATGAACGAATCGAACATCTAATACAAAATTACAAATTTCCAATTTACTCCTTTATAAAATTCGAAATAATAATGATAATGTTCAGGGAACAGAAAAAAAAATGTAGAAATTAATATGTATACAATTTGTATTTTTTGTGTGGCTGCTGTTAGATTTATGGATTGGTGGATGTTGCTCCTGTTTCTCCTGCTGATGGCTGATCCTGTTGCCTACTCAGAGTCCTGTTCCCGCTCATCGAAGCCCGCCAAGTCGACAGTCTGCAGCATGCCACGCGAGTGTGCATACTCGATGAGCGCCAAATGGCAAAACACATATTGATCCGGCATTTGTATGGAGTAGGCGCGCTGGGAGCGTATCTTCTCAACCGTGCCACGTATATCCGCCGTGCCGACATCCTCCAGACGCGATATGCAAATGTCCAGCGTGATAAAGGTGCCTATATGATAATTCAATTAAATTTGTCAATTTGTGCACATATATTGTTATCATTAAAGCGACACTTACCAGTGCGTCCAATTCCTGCGCTGCAATGCACCACAATAGGTGGACCACGCACATGACCAGCCCATGTATCACCAAGGGAGCGCACCAGCTGTGCCTGCTTATCCCGCACCTTCTGCAAGAAGTTCAACATGGCCATGGCCGAGCTGGGCACACCGTAATCCGGCCAGCTGGTAAACTGCCAATGTGACACATTGCGAATTTCGTCAGTCTGCAAATAAAGATATATTATTATGCGTGAAATTAATATATTGCAAGGCTGCAAATCTCCAAAAATATTGTAAAAGGTTCGGCTCGGCGGCTCGAACCATAGAGCAAGACATCGGTTCGGTGCGCGAATTGGTTTATATACCCCATGAACCCAAGGTTTGGTTTCGAGCCTTGGTTCAATTTCATACAGCAAAATTTTTGTATTGTTATACATTTTTTCTCTACATTTTGAACTTATTAATTTTTTTTTTTTTCAAAAAGAAATCAAATCTTAATGATAATTAAAATTTTTAAAGATTTAAATACGACTTATTTTAATCCGAAGTCTCAAATAATTGCGTAATATTAGAAAACCATAAAATTTATGAAATTATTTTTTTTTCGTACCGAACATTTTATTTTAGAAAGCGGTTCGGTTAAGGTTCGGTTTCGCAAAGTAAATAATTTCCAAGGTTCGGCTCATGATCCGGTTCAGTCTGCTTAAAAACCCGAGCCGAACCGGTTCTACGAGGTTCGGTTCAGAGCCGGTCGGCAGCCTTGATATACTACTTAGTTTTGCTTCCTAATTTTTTTTTTTTTTTTCTAATTCCTAATTTCTTTTTACAAGTTTACTGGTTTTGTGTTGCCAATTTTGGCATACTAAGTCAACATTTATAGAGGTAGTCCAGCTTATATGTACAAAATTAAGTATTAAGATAAACTGACCTTTAGGTTTCTCAATTCTAGTGAGGCAACTGTGTAATCCTCGCTGCACTCGACGCTAAGTGTTCGCACATGGTAATTTCCAAACTCTAAGGAACTATCTTCAGTCGGCTCCCAGTATTGGCCGCATTTAACACGTCCGCGCTCCATGACGCGCGTTGTCATAACTATAACTAAGCAATGTTGTTCCCAGATCATGCGCCAAAAGTCCTGGGATGTCTTTGGTAATGGACCTGCAATAAAAAAAAATAAAATAATATTAATAATAACTAGAAATTTCCATTCAGTTGTTGTTCTCATTATCGTTATTTCCAATAGGAAGCCCTAGAAAAAAGTGCCTGGCATCGATTCGTTGTTGAGCTCACCTTGAGTTGAAATATATGCATTCTTCTGTTTATAGCCATCGACAAAATTCGCATTTATGTAATCGGACAGCTCGTCTTCCTCTTCGCGTGCCAGGACCACACGACTGTGATCATAGCAAAGGACATCTGTGTAACGATTTTTGGTCAGATTGTTGCGCATGCTGTGTAAATTAGAGATAAAAGATTTCAGTTAAATTCAGTTTGTGCCATATTGGATTACACTGAGCGAATCAAGGGGTGGGCAAACTATGTACACCTATTTTCTATGGTGTTTTTAAAATTATTTAAATGAATTCAGGGAATAACACCGGAACCGGTACCGGAACTAACCGTTTCATTTTTAGTACCGGAACTGAACCTGTAACCGAATGAAAATTCTCTGTCAAGAAAACCGAAACGTTTGTACCGGTACGGTTGTGGTAAAGTTGCTAGGTCAAAGAGTTGTCCAACTTCCAACTGACATAACTTGATCAAAACTGAACCGATTTTCAAGCGGAATGTCATTTTGATCATGATTTGGCCTCTAAATTCATTCTGTATTTATTTTTGTTTCATTTAGAAAATTTAATTACTTTCGATCAAGATTCGATTTCGATGCTAAGGGTCCCCCCTTTGAAATTTCGAAAATTCAAAATTTTAAATCTCGAGTTTTCACTTTTAATCAACTCCTTATGTCGTAATTAGTATAAAACAACACTTTAAACTTGATTCTGAGACCTTTCATTTTTTTGTAAAAAATCATGAAGAATTCAAACTGTCATACCTTGATCAAAACTGAATAGATTTTCAAACGGAATGTCATTTTGATCATTATTTGGGCTTTAAATACATTCTCCATTCAAATATTTTCAAATTTTTTTTGCCCTAGGTCTGTTTATTTCGATGTCATATTTATTATAAAACATCTTAAAATTTTAAAATATTTTACCAAAATAGTTATTTCGGGACGTACCGGAACCGAAACCGTAACCTGTATTTATTTCGGTTTAATTCCCTGAATGAATCAAAATGTATTGGGGGTGCCTCTTTTTTTACGTAATTAGGGTACTGAACATTCAATCTAATATGTATATATAAATTTCTAATTTATTTAAAAAAAAAAAATATTATAAGTTTTGAATAGTTTTGATATTTAAATATTATTTTTTTCAAGCAACATCGATTTTAACCAACCTTATCGGTTTTAAATGCAAACTATTTCTCAAAGAACTACCTAATTTTTTTAAATGAACTCTACAAATGAATTATCTCTGACATCTCTGAATTAAAAAAAATGCTGTTTATAATGAGTTATTCTACGGCAAATCTTATATTTATAGCAGTATTTTATATTCATTGATTTTCTCAATTTAACTGACTATCTTGAAGAGGTGGCAAAACATTAAAATGGACAAATGAGTTTAATAATTGTAATTGTAATTGTATATATGTATATATTTTTTTAAATATTATTTTAAGTACTTATTTTAAGCTCTTTGTCGACTGTTTCGGTTAAAAAATAAACTCTAGCTATAAAATAAAATAACTAAGCTGGCAGCACTAAACCAGACTGTATCTGACAAAAAATTGGCCCTAACAATTCATTCGATTATTATAAAGAGGGAGAGATTGATCTTACCGCGCATGAAGAAAGGTGCCTTCGGGCGCCCGATTCCTGATGTCCGCATACTCCTTGATTAATCCCTGTCGACGGCGTTCCTTGACCATTTGAACGATTTGTTCAATCGCTTTGGGGTCACCCTCTTGGCCGGCCAGACTGTCGTCATCACTGAAACCGGATGAGGCACTGCTTGGCGGATTCTCGGACCAGAATTCGCCAGGAGCGTTGTTGCTGCCGTTGCTAGCGATGCCACTTGCAGCAACAGCAGCAGCAGCGGTGGCGCCACCAGCTGATGCCACAGACGCCGTTGTTGTTGACACTGGCGCAATGGCAATGTTGTCACCAGCACCGTTACTCTGTTGTTGTTGTTGTTGTTGTGGCTGCTGTTGTATGCCACTTGTGTTGAGCTTGAGCAACGTGTTGACAGTCCGATGACTTGGACTCAGTCCGTTAATTGTGATGTTCTCGTTGGGCTCCGTCGATGTTTCGACGTTGTTTGTTGTTGTTGCTGTTGTTGATGTTGTTGATGTGCCAGCTGTGATTGCAGCTCCTGTTAACGCTGCTGCTGCTGTGTTGTGCTCACCGCTGACTGTGACAACGGTTGTGTTGCTTTCGGCCAACTGATGGACAGCGCTGATTATTGTTGCCACAGCGGCGTCAGCAGCGCTGCTGCCGTTGGTCAGCGGCGTCGCTGCTGTTGCAGTTGCTGCTGTTGCTGTTGCGGGTGCAAGAGCTGTGACAACACCACCAACACCAACACCTACACCCACAATATTGGCAAGCAGTTCGTCTTCACGATTCGTCATCGATTTGCGGCAATTTAGCAACCATGTGGCGTGATCGATTTCCAGCGTGCCGCCAAGATGCACTGGCAGCGCCTTGCGCGGCACGTGCAGGCTCAGCTGCGGCACCGATACGGTGAACACTCGCTCGCGCAGCTTCTCGCGCACAAACAGGCGAAGGATCTTGAATGGCGCCTTGAACCACAACGGCGCCGTTACGATCAGCACTTTCTTCAAACGTGCCGGATAGCCGCCCTGAAAAAGATTAAAATAAATAAACAATTATTATCAATTAATTGTAATTATTTGTATTATTCATTACAAATATTTTTATGTGTATACCCTATCAAAGAAATTATTATAATGTTAGTATATAAAGACGTGTGCGAAATAATCAAAAAAAAACTTTCCACCATATTAATGTGTAATATTTCCCAAAATAATACTCCTGCTCTGCCAGTTTCTTTTTTTTGATATTGAGTTTTCGCTGTATTACCTATTTAGTCTTATATTCCTCTAGTTATGCCAAAAATTGACCGTATACGTAAGGGTATGTGCCAATGCCTATTTTTCTTGCAAGCAAAAATATTTGATGTGATAAATATTATCAATTTATTTTTCACAGCCAGCTGTTCCACAGGGTTTTTTATTTTTTATTTTAAAAGCACACTTTATTACAATGAGCGACTTGCTGATAATCTTCGCATGATAAGTAAGAAGAGAAAACATGAAGAATATATTGCTTTCCAGATACTGCGTATCTACAGCTTTCATTAAGTTTAGATATGTCAAAATTATACAAAATAATATGTTCATTTTATATTATTGTATATTAACTTTACCCATAAAATGTTAAAGCTGCTGTGGAAATCTATGTTCTGATTCTTCCTTTCTTTGTTCAAATTTATTAAGCAAACAACTTTTGTTTAAAAAGTGTTATTTTTATAACAAAATTGTTTTTATTCTTATTATTTTGTATTCGTATTTTCTTGCTTGAGACATCTCAACCAATATAATAGACTTTGTAATATGATTATGTCTTATACATCATAACCAAACTATCTTTGAAATTGATTACAGTGTATCATATATTCGTGCATGCCGCAGATAACCTTTCCTTCTTATTATTATTGTTATTATTATTAATTATAACTGTTTTTATTTTTCAATTATTTTTGTCATTCGACAATCGATTATTGAATGATAATTATCAGTAGCCTACTTATTACAAAAACACATTTCAACCAATAAATATTAATCAGTTGTATGTGTGGGTTTGCGTGTCTCTTTCTCTCTCTTTCTCTATCTATCTCTAGCTGTAACTCTGCTTGTGTGTGTGTGTGTGTGTGGTTATAACGAACTTTTTATTGCCCAGCATAACAACACTGGCACACACGCTAAGGTCACCTGGTCGTCATCGTCCCACGTACCCACAATTTTCAACTATGAATATTTAAATACATATTAAGTTACATATGTCTATATACTTTCATATACACGTTTACATACATATGTACATGCATATGTGCAAATAGTTATTAAATTAGCTTGCAATTAGTTTGTGTGGAACTAAGTTCCGGAATTTTTTGTTCATTCGTTTCACGTTTAGATTTAAGCTGTTTGCTTATTTGAGAGTAAATATTAAGTTGCTGATCTTCGGATCATTTGTGATCCGAAGTTGCTCATTTGATTTTGTGTTTGGTTAGAATTGAGTTACTCATTAAGCATAAGTTAAAGAGAACTAAGTTCCACGATTGTGTTCATGTTTAAAGGGAACTTAGTTTCAACGGGGAAGTGAGTTCCACATTTGAGTGAAACTGAAGTACTCATTTGCCCTTACGTTCGAGTGAAACTTTATTCCTCATTTGCTGCTACGTTCGAGTGGAGCTTAGTTATGCATTCTGCATTTGCGCTTAACAAGGAAAATAGTTCCACACTAGCTCTGATACTCAAGTGGAATTATTTTCCTAATTTGCTGTTCATTTGCGTTTATTCTCTTCGTTGGAACTCATCATTCAGCACACGTGAAAAGGATTTATTTTATAAAAGTTTATAATTTCCGCGACTTGTAGAAAGTGCTTTCCAACTGAAGTGCTAAATCCTTTTTAATGAATTTTTTTCTTTTTCAAAGGATTATGCTTGTTCAACCAATCATTAAATTTTAATGAGTCAGAAAAGTAAAAGTACTTGTTAATATTTAAAATTTTTAAATCCTTCACTTTATGACGCAACTGCTAGTTTATAATTCAAATGAGTTGTGTCAGAATTTTTTCGTTTTCTGCGCATGTAAATAATTCTATATTCAAAAGTTGAGTAATGTTCTCATTTAACGACAGTAGATAGAAGTAAACCAATTTACCTAAGAGACTAAGAAACACAAATTCTTTGAAATTTATAAAATAATAATAATTGATAAATTTAAATATTTTTTTGTCAACGTAAAATACATAAAAATCAAATAAATTTCGATACTCATCGCTATTAAGCATTAATAAGCAATTGCATTGGAATTTGAACAAATTTCATTAGACTGTATTATTAAATTATTATTGATAACACACTGCCAATTTTTTTAATTTTCGATTTTCTATTAAAAAAAAAATTTTATTTAAGTATTTTAGGCTTTTTGGACATTTTATCTGCATATTGTCATAATTTAACTGTAGTATTCTCAAAACATACTTGAAAAATACATGATAAAATCAAGAAATTTTAAATTTTAATTTTAGAATAATTTTTATTTTCTGTATAGATGTGTGTGTGTGTGTTAAATTAGGTGAAATGCAAACAACAACAAAATCAAAACGTGCAATTCGAAATTTAAATGAAATTTTTTCTTCTTCTTGTTGTTGTTGCTTCGTCTTCTTGTTTGTTTGTTTGTTTGTTTGTTGTTGTTGTTGTTGGTGCTGCTGCGACACAACCTTCACCCAGTTGAAAATGTTGAAATTTTCATTGCGGACATTTCCAACTGCAAATGGTATAAGCCGCAATCCCCCTCCACCCCGCTACTTTTTCCTCTCCCTCTACTAACCACTTTGGCCTGTATTTTGTTTGTGTCCGTGTCATCGCTATTTATATGTAGTTTATTGGCCAATCTTCTCTTGGACGTTCTTCCTTTCCTCCAACCTCCTCTCTCTCACTTACTATCGCTCTCTCTCTCTCTTTCTCTGTATGTAGGTAAGACACGAGCACGCAGGAGATTAAGGTCAACGGCAACAAAGCAAACAGCTACAACAACAAATGCAGTTGGCAATAACAGCAGCAATATCTCTTTAGTAGATTTAAGGCTAAAAAGCTTTGCAACGCCCACGCAACAAGCGCAATCAGGTGTAACACACACAAATACATACACACACACAAATTCACACACACATACACTCAGTCAAGTAATTGCTTTGACAACATTTACAATTCGCATGTAATTTTGCAAAAATAAACCTTTTTTGGTTTTATACGTTTAGTTCATTTTTAATAAGAAATTATGAAATCAATTGGGGTTAGCTATTAGAAAATAATTAAATAGTTTCCCAAAATTATTACATAAAAATAAAAAGTTTAATAAATATTTTTTTTATTATAAAACTTTTCATTTCTTTTTTTTGTCATATAAAAATAATGACATCAATTAAAATAATATTTTAAAAATAAATACCTATGCGAATTTTTTTATATAAAATTTAAAAATTTAATGAACATTATATTATTATGTTGTCGAAATAATTCCTTAACTAACTGTACATATTTTGGCATGAAATAATTTTAGAACACTATTCAGTTGATATTTACACGTTTGCCATTTGTGCATAATAATGATACCTTTTGCAAAATGAAAATTAATTTTCCAATTCAATGATTATAATTGGCCATAATTGGCAGTTTCCAGCCAGAAGAAGTTTCAGGCAACATTTCCACACACAGCGTTACTTGCAGTTTCAGTGTTTTTATATCCGTTAATTTAAACATAAGTAAAAAGGGTATATTGTGTTTGGCATCTACGATCCTATAAACTATAAATATTCTTTATTATATTATTGTTATTTATTGTCTAACTTAACCGCAGTAATGGCTCTATTAATTTTTAAAGCAATACAAGCTCCTAAAAATATGTAACGGGTATTCCTATAGTCGGTGTCTTCACTATAGCCTTTCCAACTAGATATTTTTTTTGGTTTTCTCATCTGCTTCTTCATCTTCTTCTTTTTCTCTACTCTCTATGTTTCATTTTTGACTTAATGGCTTTTTTGAGATTGCATCATCAGCATAACTGCATTGCATTGCATTATTGGTTCCTCTTCACATGCTCATTCTCATAGGTCTGTTTGTTACGGTGCTTAAAGCTGTTGTTGTTTTGTTGCAAGGCTGCGGCGCAGAAAAGTAGGCAACTAAAATTCAGACTGCGTTCACATGGAGATCAGCTTGAAAAGCTCTTGGAGTGTGGAACGCGTTCAATTTACTCATTATTTAATGTACAAACTGTTGCAGATGCTTGAACCAAACGGAAAATTGAAAAAACTAAATTAAATCAAAGTCAAATTGCAAATAAAAACAACAACAATTATGTATATAGTACATATTTCTTGGAGTCCTAGATTTTATTGTACGTTGTTTTTATTTCGTCCTTGTTGCTGCCGTTGCGTGTCGTCTACCATAAATAAACCCAAAAAATAAATAGTTATGCATAAAAATTGCTGTAGTTTATTATACACGCATATGTATAGCAACAAATTGCCTGATATATCAAGATAAATAATACTTGATTTTGGATTTCCGAGAACTACATTGTAGAGCTATACAAATCAATATTTAATTACATATGCTTTAAATACGTACAGTAAGTCGAGTAATTCTTATCCCAAAGGAACAAAATCACACAATTGTTTTCTTTATTTTAAAAAATAATAAAAGCCAAAAAAGATATTATTGTTATTTTTCGCTTTTAATTCTTTTAAGAACCCTAAGCTAATATAAGTAAATAAAATCAAGAAAATTTATTTTTTTTTTGTTAAAAAAAGTTGTGAGAATTTCTTGTTTTTATTTGGTATACAAAAAAAATGTTCTTGTATTAACCAATTTATTATCAGCGAAATGCTTTTCTACAAGTCAACTCTTTTATATTAACTTCTTTTCTTATTAAAAAAAAAGGATGCATCACTTATGTTCCATTTTAAACAAATCTCTTTATTTAGAGGTTCCACTGCATCACATAGCTTATAAGTGCTATAATATGTATACAAGTTGTATTATATCGATTGTCAATAACTGACAAACACTCTTCAGTTAATTGGGGGTCATACACACACACACTCACACACATACTATCACAATACACAAATTGGCATTTCATGTGTGTGGGCGAAATAAGGAGATAAAAATGTGGGAGAAAAATAAAGAGGAATATTAGCAACGCATTAATCAGCATTATGACGACGCACCTGTCCCTAATAATCGCCAACAACAATGACAATAAGCAACAACAACATTGACATAATCATCATTCAGGCAATTGACAGCACAGCCTACACAACAACAATAAGAGAGAGAGAGAGAAACAGCAACAATAAAAAAGCAGCAAAATTAAGCAGAAATAATAAGCAGAAAACGTGCACACACACATTATTATTGTTGTTGGTCTGCAATTGAGTCCAAAAGAAAGTCAAAGCTACCCTGTACGCCCACACCGCCTCCGCCTCCGTCTCCGTCTTCACATCATCATCTTCATCAACTGCGCCTCCAAGCTTGAGTGCAAGCAGGCGGAGACTTACAGCATCGACAAGTGGAGACTTTCGAGCAGGATGAGGAGACACGTGGAGTGGAGGAGGCAACTGAAGGAGTTATGCGTCAAGTGGCCAAGTTCCACGTTCCACGCTCATTACGTGCTTCGGCATGCGATTCAGTTGTTGCTAATTGTTGTTGTTTTTTTGTTCTTTGTTTCTGGCATTGGCAAGAGGAAAGAAGAAAGTGTTCCGGAGTTGCAAACTTTAAGAGGTAGCTGAGAAAGAAACTCAAAATGTGATCAGCTTTAAAGCTAAATCAAATACGATCCACCAAACGAAAAGTGGCTGGGTTATAACTCTTATAAAATGATTCAGTTCGAATCTGAAGCTGCAACTAATTTTGTGGAACGAGTCTTAAAAGGAACTATTGTTTTAAAATATAAATGCGAGCCAAAGAAAGAAATGATAAACATTGATCAATATCAACAACAATGTTAATGTTGTATTAAATGAAAATTGTTAAGTAATAATTATATTTCAATTTATTTATTGCTTTTGCAATGAGTTTGAAAAAAAAATTAAACTTAAAAACTAATTATTTAAAATAAAATTTAAAAAAATTTTATATTAACAATATACTGATAACAAAACATTGATTAGCTTCAGTGCCGTATTAATTATGTTGGAATTGAAAAAAAAGAAACAATGCAGAACTGTTTTTTTTGGCGTTTGCAATTGTTATCACAAATAAATTGTTTGCCCCATTGCGGCAACAGATACCTACATATATGTATATATAGATACAGATACAGATAGACTAGTCAAGCACATATATTTAGATGCGATGATCACGGCGCTTTGAATGGACATTAAGTATACGCCACATGGGTTTGTATGTCTAAGATGTTTGCCAAGTTAACGCTGCTATCGCTTTGCATATTGTCGTCAATATTCGTTTGTCCAAAAACAAAAGTGAAAAGCCGAAAACTCTTAAAACGCTGGCCAAACAACAAGCTGTCCAAAATGTCAGGCCAAGCGCATGGCAACAACAACAAAAACAATAGATATGTATTTGTGTATAGTATATATATATATAGAAATCAATGTGTATGTAAAATTAGCCATGGCCAAAATTGGTAATGCGTTTGAAGCTTGTCGCCGGCTTTGGGCATGAAACGAATTTGTCGTCGTCGGCGTTTGGCCTTTAAAGGCAAACGCTACACGCACCAGACAGACATCCAGATAGTCAGACAGACAGACAGACAGATAGACAAAGCGATAGGCAGATGGAAAGATAGTTATGACAGATAGACATGGATAAATGGAAGGGAAGAAGCGTAGCGAAAAAAAAAACACACTCGAAACAAAATATTTGGGAATGTCTAATCAGCGCGCCGGATATTGATAAATCGATGTCAATTGCCAATAAGAAACAATCCAATCATAATTATACACAATAACAAAAAGAAAGAAGAAGAGCCAACTATTCCATTTACTATTATATTCATATTGTATACACACGTATGTATATTTTTTTTCTTAATATTTTATACAACTCAATTGTGTATATTTTTGACTTTTTCTGGAAATTTATAGAGCTTATTTTCTGGGGAAAGTCTTACGTTTAGTATTTACTTGCAATATGCTAATTTTGCTGTGTAACAATTTGCTGTACATCAGCGATTGGTTGATCAATCAAGTAAGCAACAAATAGAATAAATAGAAAACTAAATTAAAATATAAAAGTAAAAATACTTAATTATACTATAATAACAATAAATATGACAAATTTTTATATTTTGGCTTTCTATTTAAGCTCTTTATTTATTTCCTCTTTCTTCTTCGTAGTTGCCACACACATGTGCATGTGTGTGTGTGTGCATATATGTGTGTGCGTGTGTTTGTGAAGTGAAACGAAGAGCTAAAAAGCAATGTGTGGACATACATAAATCATCCAGAGTCAAAATGTACGCGCCCAATGTTCAAACAGCTGTGATTTCATTGACTCTTCTTTTCCTCTTTTTTTTCTTTTGCTTCTACTTCTCATTCTTACTATGCCTCTTTCTACTTGTTGTTGTTGTTATTTTTTTATTTTTGGTTATGTCATTCTTTTGCAACTGGCAGCTGGTTTGCTGCTTGGATTCTCGCCATAAACAACAATAACGATAAAAAAAGCGTAAAATCACAAGTCCCGTATCACCTGGCGTCAGTTAGTGCTAAGCATCGATACCGCGTACTGAGTACTTTTACTATTCTGGCTTGTTCTCATATTCCTTACATACTATAACTATATTTATGCATATGATAATTTATATACTAATTTAACGTTTTTAAAATAAACCAACTTTTAGCTAGTTTTGTTAAATATTTTTAAATAGGATTTGACCCAGTTTTTTCTAGGTCATTATTGATCTGTTCTCATGCCAGTATAGGAGGGGTTCAAAGAACTTTATTTTAAGTTCATTGTGAACCGATTTCAAAATCTTCATTCAAGCGAACAATGTCATTTTATTTTGGGGACATACGATTTTAGTTATTTCAATTTATCAACTCGTTTCCAGAAAAATATCTTATGTGATCATTTATACCAATTGCCAAAAGTAATGTATTATCTGAAAAGCGACAGCTTGCTTTTAAAAGCTTTGTTCATCGCTTCTTATTATATTGAATGTAGAATAGATTTTAATAAAGAATTTATGAACATCACTCAGTGAATATTCAGAATTGATTTTTTCAATAAAAATTACTAAACAATACCTACAAAGAACAGCAAATAATTGGCATAAAGTGAATATGCAGGAATGACATTTCTATCTTAAATTACTAGATATAATACCTTTGAATAAGGCAAATAATTGTAAATATGCACGAATGACATTTCTATTTAAAATTACTAGATAGACAGCAAATAATTGACATTTTTTCATAATAAATAAATACAAAAAAAAAAGGAAATATAAATATATATATAAATAACACACAAAATTGCTTTAAAAATTGCAAATGCAATCAAGAAACGATTATTATGAACAATATAATTGCACTAAAAATTTGTGTGGGGATTAATCATATCCATAGTTATATCTATCTGTATGTGTGTGTGTGTGTGTATTCTATTTAATACCTGTGTAGGCGTTGTCTGTTGCAAGAAGCTGAAACTGTCGCTGTAGCTATAGTTATTGTTATTATTGTTGCTCACTGTCAGGTTAATTATTTAAATAGATGTATGAAAATAAGTTGTGTTCTTCTTGTTGTTGTTGTTGTTTTTGTTTTTGGCAATTGTTGTTATTGGCTTTTGGAATATATACATGTATGTGGATATATTCGCACAATTAAATGCTAAATGCAAAGCTCACGGTGATACGCGAGGCACCACAAGGGAGGAGGGGGGGCGGGGTAGACGGTCGACGGGCGGGGTGTGCGGAGGGTGCAGCTGCGACACACGATGAGGGCGCTAATTTTTGTACATTTTCAATTGGCAATTTTATTTGTTAGTTTTGAGATTCTTTTTTTATTGTTGTTGTTGTTTTTGTTGTTGTTTATTACTGTGGTACTTTTTGTTGTTTATATAATGCGCTTTTTCAATGTTGCTTGTTTTTATTGTTGTTGCTGATGCTGGTTTTGTTGTTGTTGCTTTTCGTTACACAATTGCACAAATAATGCATTAAAAAAAATTTACAAATTGTACAAGAAATGCAGCAACAACTCAAAAAAAAAAAAGAATAGATTAAATAAATGTGGGTAAAAACAAAAACAAAACAACTGACAACGAAGGACAGTTGACAGACACGCTCTGCTCTCCGCTCCTCTCCTCTCCTCTCCTCTCCGCTCAGTTGCACAGTTGACGAGACGTCAGCGGCGTCGCGACGCCAGCAGAGAGCAGAGGGCAGCGGACAGCGGACGATGGTCAGCGTCTTTTTGTACTTGTAGATATACTTTTCTCGCTGTCGATTAAAAGTTAAGCATCTAATTGGAATTTACAAATCTATTTCATATGTTTGAAAGCAACAAATTGTGGCACTTGCAACACACAACAGCAGCGTGACAACAACAAGCACAATACACATGTGGATACACACACACATACACGCACACTCAGTGCAATACAAATGCGTTTATTCGGTTTTTTGCTCACAATTTTCTTTGGCTGGCAAAATTTACACTTGTCACTTTTCGCTGTGTCATACGAAAAAAAAATTGACCAAAAAATTATACATATTTGAAAGAAGGCTGTTGCCGATTTGATCGATTTTCAATTACGATAAACAATTTTATAATTTGATTAATTGTTTTCGTCTTGTTTATTATTCTTTTCTTTTAGATTTTGTGTGCGATTTTTTGTAAGTTGTTAAGTTTCACGGTTTAACGGTTAACTTTGTTTGCTGCGCGTCGTCGTGGAAAGCTGAAAGCTGAACTACGTCTGTTTGTCTGACTTTGACGCTGTCGCTATCTCTGCCGCTGCCGCTACCTCTGCCGCTGCCACTGCCACAGTCTCTGTCGACGCGTCGCGACTCTGTGTTCTTGACGCAGGCGCGCTCTCTCCCACCACCGCCAACAACTGAGAGAGAGACAGACGGAGAGATTGTAAGAGAGCGCAACCTACTGGCCTGCTGCTCTGTTTTCGCTCGCCACCCTGCACAAAAATAAACCGCTAACTGCTTTTTAGGGTTGCATACGCCACACAGACAGAGTAAGAGAGATTGAGAGTGAGAGAGCGAGTGCGAGCGTATTGCCAGCGGAGGGTTGTTTTAGTTTTTTGCATTGTTGCATGGTTGCATTTTTGCAGCTGTCGATTCAAGTTGCTGGTGGGTGGCAAAATGCCAGTGTGGCCAACCACCCAACGAAACAAGTACAGCAAACTCCACAGGACATTCAAAACTGAAGAAGAACAAGAAACGCAACAATAGGGTTGCCAAACACAATACTTTAACTGTTGTCATTTTAGCTAACTAATAAAAATGTATGGAGGTTTGGGAGATTTTCGGTTGGTTTCGTTTTCTGTGGCACCTCTGATGAAAAGTTTTTTTAATTAAAGAAAACACTAAAATTACAATATTTAAAATTTTTTAAAATGAAATTTAAAAGTTTTTAAAATAATCAAAAACACAAAAAATAGGATTTTATAGGTGCAGTTAAGTTCAGTCAGTTTTTTTTTAAGCATATTTATTGCTTTAACTCTATTTCTTTTTATTTTATTTTTCTCTTCAAATCTATCTATTTTCAACAGTTAATATCTTAGCAACAGTATACAATACTTCTATGATCTTATGAAAAAAAGGGTTGCCATGACAATTACAAATTACTTGCGCTTAGCCTTGACATAAACCCAAACGCCCACATGGTTGTCGAAACGACTTAAATGTTCAGTACTTCAATGCGGAAACGGATAATAAGAAGAAAAATGTTGAAATTCAATTAAACTGAATGAAATACGTGCATGCATGTAAGTAAGCATTTACAAACATACACACAAATATGTACATATATGCATGTTTATATGTAAGAAGTAATAGTACAACAAAATAAGGTAAATAATGGCGCATAACTTTATTTCGTTGACTTTGAATTTGCATTTTAAGTTCACAAACAACTCAATACACACATACACATGCACACAACGTCAACATTTGCGTCAATGTCAGACAGTAACAACAACAAACAAACAACAGCAACAACAACAACAGCAACAACAAACAAACAACAACAGCAACAAGCGCACGTTGTAAAAATAACACGAAATATCGACGCAGTATACTTATTTAAGCCAACTGAGCAATGAATGAACACAAACAGTTTGCTCTCTATATAGTAAGTATGATTGTATATAAATATGTACATATGTGTGTATCTGAGCACTAAAAATAACAATATAAATTCTATATAATAGATAATTGAGTTGAGTCGACTGCAGCTACCTTTTGTTATTGTTGCTTTTTTTTTATAAAGAAATTAAAGTTTAACACGAACAACTTGTGCTTCCGAGCTACGCGCGTTCCAACGAAGGGGGAGGGTTGATAATGGGGCGGGGACAGGGAAGCCGGGGCGGGGGCGTAACGGAAACGGTTAACGAGCCGGCACGATACTAAGCAGCAAAACAAGAAGAATTGAGAATGAAGAATGAAGAACGAAGAACGAGAAACGCACGACGTCGCACGTTTTATTTGATTTGTTTCTTTCGTTTCTTATTTTTTAATTTTTTTTTCTTTCGGTTCAGTTGCTTATAATCAATCTATTACGTTCGACTAGAACTCGTCAACTGAATTAGTTAATCAGGCGAAAGATAGCCACAAGCGACGGCGCGCGTATACCACGAGAGCAACTCGAGAGAGCAGAAGACAGAGAGAAAGAGCGAGAGAGTGACATTGCCGTGAGCTGAGAGTGAGCGCGTACTAGAAAACGAGAGTGAAAATGTGTCAGGCCGACTTAATACATATGTATGTGTGTACATATACTTAATTGTACGTATTTGTGTGGGTGTATAAGTGTGTGTGTGTGTGTGTGTGTGTGTGTGTGTGTGTGTGTGTGCCGTGTGAGCAGCTGTTCCAATGTGCCACGCAATACACTTTAAATTCGCTTTCCAATATGAATGTAATCTCTCCATAAAAAGTACACATACTCATACATAAATATATATGCATGTACATACATATGTGCATTACCCACAATATACTTTTATTTATGAATGTACGCGCACATTCAAGTGTTTATACTTGGCCTTTAACAAACTGTTACGCTGCGTATGCGTAATGTGCCAAATGTTACGCATACGCCCGCGAAACACCCTGTTCGAGAGAGAGAGAGAGAGCAAAAGAGCAAGAGCGAGAGGGAGTGTCTATAAGCTTAAGCCTCATTAAAAGGCGATTTTCCTTTATACATATATTTAGATTAGTTCTAAGGAAAATCACTTCAAAGTCTATTTTTATTTTTCTCTGTTTTTACACTCTTCATTCATTAAAAACCTACAGTTTCTCGAAATTGTGCGGACAAAAAAGGTACTCATCGTAAAACGACAAAAAAAATAAAAAAATTAAAATATGAAAAGATTTAGAAAAAGTTAAGCCTTGTAAAAATGAGTTACTAGCTGAATTGTAAATTCTTTGATTGTATAGCAAATTTAAAAATAAGTAATAATGGTTTGTGCATTAGGTTCCCATGAAAACAGTTTGGCTCTACGAGTATACGCTGAAAAACTTGTATTCATCCAACTTCTTTATAGTTATAAAAAGAATTTTAACAGAATTGTTGGTGTTCTTTCATTGCAATTTTCTAAAGAATCGAATCGAAGTAATCTGTTATGCATTAGTTCATCAGGAAAACAAGAGTTTTGATACCTATCTTGTCAGGATCGGACTAAAAACACTAAAAATATGCTAATAACAACATGCTAGAAATTTCAACTCAAAAAAGCGGGGACTAGGAATTGATTCTAGAACTATTAGGTGTGTTCCAGAAATCTCTAGAGATTTTGAAGTGAAATGTTTTTGAAAACAACCGTTCGAAATGTTGGTGTTCCTGAAATGTTAGAGATTTTATATTTTCAAGCATACTTTTTTTTTGCATTTTTTTTTCAATTTAAAGATATTTTAATTTAATTTAGTCTCTTAAAATTTTTTAAACATTTAAAAGCAATGGTTTTTTGTTTTCAGGAACATCAACAGTTGCTTTTGGGTTGCTTTAGCGCTGTTATAGATTTGCAGAACACACCTGTATGGTTTTTTGGTGAAAACATTGACCGTAGACTACGAATTGGGGTTACCATTTTTTATTTTTTTTTGTGCCCATACAAGTCGATGCACCTTACTTAATGTACACACTTTTTAATTGATCTTTAGCTTTTGCTTTAGTGTTCGTTTGCGCGTCAAACAAAAACAACAAACGTTCGTCGTTTAGTTCATTTCATTCCGTCGCACTTTACCTTACATTATTCCACTTTGCATCCACTCTCGCACTCTTGACATCTCTATCCCACACACACGCATAAGAGCGCATGTTGCTCTCAATTTCTTAAGCTCTCAGCTGCTTTAACGATGTGCTTGCGCTGCCGTCGCCGTCGCCGCTGCCACCGTCGCTGTCGCTGCCTAATGCCCACGCAAATTATTTTATTGCTGAGCTTTTTATTTTTTGCGTTTTGATTTTAGAGCAGTTGTTGTCAAACGCATGAATATACCAAAAGTGTGTATATTGTGTGCGTATATAGTAAATACAGTTGTCAAGAGATAATAATTCATATAGTATTTGAAAAAAAAAATATATTAAAAATCAAATACAGTATATCAAGAAAATGGTTTCACAAAATGAAAAATTAAAACATTTTCTCTAGCAAAAAAAAAAAAAAAAATTTAAGTATTTTATTTCTGATTTTGTGTTCTTCTTTTCATTGAAATTATCAATTATTTAAAATAAATAAAAAAAAACATATACATATGTAACATTTTTATGTTGTCTAAACATTAATTTAATAGTTATTAAATAGTTAAGCCCAAGTGATCTTATTATATCGATTTTTATCAACTTTTCATAGGCAAAAGCAACTATAAATTGATGAGCGAAATTGCAAAATTAAATAGGTTATTTTTTTTTAATATTTAATTTAAAAATATTTGAATGCAGAATGTATTTAGAGGCCAAATCATGATCAAAATGACATTCCGCTTGAAAATCTATTCAGTTTTGATCAAGTTATGACAGTTTGAAGTTGGTCAGACTGCGGATTTAGCCACTTTACAAGTCCAAATTTTTGTTCAATTTCACATGATTTTTTACAAAAAAATGAAAGGTCTCAGAATCAAGTTTAAAGTGTTGTTTTATACTAATTACGATATAAGAAGTTGATTAAAAGTGACAACTCGAGATTTAAAATTTTGAATTTTCAAAATTTCAAAGGGGGGACCCTTAGCATCGAAATCGGATCTTGGTCGAAAATAATTATATTTTCTAAATGAACAAAAATTGAATACAGAATGAATTTAGAGGCCAAATCATGATCCAAATGACATTCCGTTTGAAAATCTATTCAGTTTTGATCAAGTTATGACAGTTGGAAGTTGGACAACTCTTTGAACTTTACCACAACCGTGCCGGTACAAACGTTTCGGTATTCGGTTCTTGGCAGAGGATTTTCAAGCGGTTACGGTTTCAGCTCAGGTACTAAAAATGAAACGGTTAGTTTCGGTTAACGGTTCCGGTGTTATTCCCTGGCTAAAATCAAGAATTTTTAAATTGAAATTGAATTTTTTCTGTGTGTGAATAGCACTGTGTGGTATTTGTATGTACAAATTGCAGCTATGAATACATATGTATTTTCATTATATATGGGTATATTTTGCTCATGGTATTGTCATCTTTATTACGGAATCCTCCAAAGTTAACAACTTAAACGTAATGCGCGCAAATTCATACAAATATACGTACGCACACACACACACACATACCTACAGACATACATATGTACATATGTACCTCTGTATTTACCATATTTACCATTGTTGAGCTAGCTTCAATGCAAACAGCAAATAAAACTGAATGAAATGAAAAACGAGCAACAAAAGAGGAACAACATTAGCTACCTGTTGTTGTTGTCGTTGTTGTTCTTGCTGTTGCTTTGCTCCCCTTTTTCCGCCAAATAAAAAAAAAAAACAAAAAGAAAGACAACAAAAATAAAAAAAGATGACGACTTACTCGCTGCTCTGCTCTCAGTACTTGGCGTTGGCGTAAGCGTATATAAAAAGCAGCGATTTGACCGATGCACAGTGGGCCATTTCTCATTTTGCGTTGCAAAAATCAAATCTTTTGAGCCACTTAAGATATTTTAAAAAGGTTGACAAATATTTTCAGCGCATATTTTACGTGCAAAATAAAAAAATACATAAACATTTTTTTACATTTTAATCTTATTTCATTGTTTCATATATTATAAAGTTCAGTTGCCCCAGTAAAAAAACAAATAATTTAGTTAGAGAACTGATTACCAAAGACTACTGTAGTAAAGGGATGAAGTCCATTTTTACTTATCTTCCATCAATGTTAAAAAATAGCCTCATTTTGGTGCATTTTTTAAACATTGCTGGTATGAAAAGTGAAGAAACTAATATTTCATTAGAAATGAACATACTTTTCAGATGAAACCAAAAATATAAAGATCGGTAGCACAACTTGTCTATAATTCAGTTTTAAAATTTGTAATATTTGTAAAATTTGAACATTTGTGCACGCACAAAAAAATGATTTTTGACACGATTCTACGCCCAGTGTCCCACAGTGAGTCTTACAGTGTGTTTGTGCGTGGGCGTCTTTTATTTGCTTTGTTTGTTTGTGTGTGTGTGTGTGTGTAAATGTATGAGTGTGAGAAGGGTTCGCATTTGTTGTTGTTTTTGCGCTGATTGTTAAGCTCAACTACTTCCGTTGAGACTGCTACTCTAAAGGATTTCCGACTCGCTCTTTTGTTAGCTCTTCAAATGGAGGTTAAAGAGAGTCTTGGCATCGGCGTCGGCAGCGCGATATGCATCGGCATCGACATCGGATTTGGCGCTAACCACGCCTACGATTAAGCTTTTTTATGCATTAGGCTTGCACAATTTGCGGCAAAATGAAACCAAATTTTCAGCATGAAGACACAAAATTCCAGCAATGATGCATGTGGAATTAAAAGACTCTGGGCATGTTTTCTTAATTTGTTGGCTACGCTTTATGCACACACAAACACACATATACACATATACATAAGAACCCCCCAGAGAGAGCCCAAAAAAAGTGTGTCAAACTTTGATGCATGTGTAATTTCAAAGACAGCCCAAAAGTATGCAATGAAAAACAGTGCATAAATGGAGTAAACACAAAAGAAAAACAAACAGAAATCCAACTCACCTTGAGCAGCGTGAGTATCTTTTGCGATAGATCGTAATCAAAATTGGAATATTTCGAGCCACTCATATCGTAGATGAAAACAAGTCCTGCACGTTGCGTCTCCGTATCCTGTAACGCACAGTCCAGCTGATAGACAATACCCTGTAATGTTGTCGTATGCGAGGCACTCAACGGACTATGTCGATTGGCAGTGAAGAGCGCAATCGCAGCTCCGCTCGAAGTGCGCGCCGGCTGAAAAGAAAATGGATAAACAATAATAAATAATAAAAAAAAAATAGTAGAAAGGAAATGAATTTCTACAAACTGTTTTATTCAAAAATGTGAGGGTTTTTGGTTAGTTTTCGGTTGGTTTGTATTTCTGGAACGTCCCTGAATATTTTATTAAGTTTCTTAATCAAAGACATTTAAAAGAAACTTGCATTTCAAACGAAAACGGAACACTAGTTCCTCAGAAATTTAATTTACTATTTAAAAAAAAAGTCAGCTTAAAATGTCAATAATGAATAATTTACCGAGAAACACGAGTTACACATAAATTTAACAATTTTAAGCCA
This sequence comes from Drosophila innubila, assembly GCF_004354385.1. Lineage (NCBI taxonomy): Eukaryota > Metazoa > Arthropoda > Insecta > Diptera > Drosophilidae > Drosophila > Drosophila innubila. The sequence continues at coordinate 21,075,443 of NC_047626.1, forward strand.
TGATATACATTTCTTATGCAATTCATTTATTATTCCAAAATTAAAATAAAAAATACTTGATAGGCTTAAAATATAAATACTGGTGTTTCTAGCTTTCATAATTTCTTATATCCAGCTGATTATATTATATATATATATATTTTGTAGGGTCATCGGGCCTGATTTTATTCGGTTAAACTTAAATTTGATATAATTTACTTTCATATTTTCTAAATTAGTTTAAAATTAAACTGTTGTCGACTGCGCTAAGTTGACGTTAAATAAATAAATAAAAATAATAGACTTTTTATACTTTTTAAGTACAGTCTTCAAAAGCGAGACAAAAAACGTATATATGTGCATATGTACTTCAATGCTTGAACAATCTTTGTGGAGAAATGTTACGTACCAGTATTGTAAATTTGCCCGTTTGCAGCTCGGAGCGTAATGGCTCCACATCCGGATCAATATTGTACAAGTATTCCCTCTGGCGTATCTGCTCATGTTGCTCATAGAGAGATACGGCTCGTGGTATATCAAACTTACGGGCGTACAGAAACTTGACGGCTGTCGTGTGCGAGATGTGACGCCTGATGGGCAATGATGACGATGATGACAATGATGTTGCACCTGCAGTAGTTGTTGTTGTTGTTATTGTTTGTATTTGTGGATCTGGGACAACTGTTGTTGTTTGTTGCTGTTGCTGTTGTGTGTTATTGCTGTTGTTGGTATTTATGGTGATGTGGAAGTTTGATGTGCTGGCGTTCGAGGAGTTGCTCGATGAGGAGGCGGCGGCTGCCGTTGTTGTTGTTGCTGTTGTTGTGCTGCAGTTTGCGCCTAAATTGTTGCAGAGATCAATGAATTGTTTGACAGCCTGTGAAAAATTTTAAAATGTTGTAAGAGATACGTTAAAAAACAGTTTAATGAAACTGGATATTTATACAATTTGAGTGATCAATTTATAGTTTCAGTTTCGATTTAGAAATTATGAAAGAATCTATACCAATCAAGAGGGCAACATTTTTCTAACGAAATTAATTAAATTTGAATACAGAATAAATTTTGAGGCCATGATCAAAGTGACATTCAGCTTGAAAATCTATCCAGATTTGTCAAAGTTAAGAAAGCTTAAAGTTAATCAAACCTTTGACCAAGCAACTTTACAAGTACAAATTTTTCTCCAATCTGTATTTTGAAAAATGGTAAAGTAGTTTAAAACAAAATTATATTAACAGATGTATTGCATCAAGATAAGCATAACGGAAATTTTGAAATAGTTGTATATGTATTCTTTAAAAAGAACCTATATTAAGTAAAAGTAAAGGGCATGCAATAGTCAAACACACTCGGTTTATACTGTCTTTTGCATTTAATAACAAAGTAATATTTATTGTTATCTTCATGTCTATTTCAAAGTTCATTTTGCAACATTTTAACACAAAAAAAACTATTGTCTTAGTAGTTAAATATGTCTGCATTTTGGAATTCTGAGATTTATTTTACATTATCGATTAAACTAGTGTATATTTATTATCGACAAAAGTTGATGTAATTTCACTAACGACTCATCGAATGAAATAATTTATTTATATAATACAAGAGTTTTTTACCCATTTCGTTTAATCACAAAGGGAAACGTCAGCTTATACATATAGATAGATGAAACATCTAAAAATAAATTTGTGATTTTAATGCATTAGCCACCCTCTAATTTAACTAAGTGGTATCGTATAATATTTACTTGGAAAGATGAGGAAATCACGCTAAAAAAAATCCCAAAGCTCTGTAAGATATTTCTGACAAAGTGATTTTACGCAAATAAAATAGCTAGTTAATCTTTTATTTATTATTTAAATGCATTTTATAATACGTAAAATCACTATATATCTTTTACAATGTGATTAAGATTAATCTGGAAGCTCTTATCAATCAAAATTGTAGTTCTCTACATATAAAAAAAAAAAAAACAATGTCAAGCCATTAATACATTTTAAGAGTTCTTTAATAGCATTTGCTGACATTTTTCGAGTTGATCTATAATTCTGTTAACTATCTGAGCCATAATTTATAGGCCAGAGTAATTGATGAAATGCATTTTAAATGGTTTATGCATAAACTTTCACAGTATAATAAAAAAGCAATGACTGTCCGTATGATGAATGCACGCACTGTTAAATACGCAATTAAAGGCTATTAATAATGAAAAAATAAAAATAATTGCTTTAATGGTGTTTAATAGATTGATAGATTTCAATAGAAAAGCGATAAGCATATGGAGGCAAATGTAGCATTAACCTTGGAGCAATAAAACTATGAAATCAGGTCAATAAAACAGTGTCAAGCAAACGGAAACTCCTAAGAATTCTGTGTATGGATAACATAACCACTTTTCCACTCCACCACATTAACCCACCCAAAGTCGTTAAATCTTAAGCTCATTTCAAATGCAAAGACAAAAAGAAAAATCCAACAAAGTTACTGCGAGAAGCAAGCATAACAAGTGGACGGTTAGAGTCGAGCACGCTCGACAGTAGGATAACCCGTGCCCAGGTACTCTGTACTGAGGTTGAATTTCGACCAATTTTTCTATGGCAGCTATATGATGTATGGAACCGAATTAACCCAAATTTGGTTAGAATGTACAAAACAAACTTAATTGCATATTTTAACAGTTTGGTTAAGATATCTCAAAAAACAAAAAACTTTTTCATACTAAAACTTTATTTTCGATATATCGTTTCTATGGCAGCTGTATGATATAGTGGTCCGATCCAAAAAAAAAAAAAAAAAACGAACTTGATCTGCGTACGGTATCCAGGAACCTACATACCAAGTTTGAAGTCTCTAGCTCTTATGGTCTCTGGAACAGACAGACAGACGGACATGGCTCAATCGACTCGGTCGTTGATCCTGATCAAGAATATATATACTTTGGGGGGTCTGCCACGCCCCCTGCTGTCTGTTACATAGATTCTGCCAAACACATTATACACTTTTTTGCCATTTTCAATGCGCTCAGGGTATAAAAAGCAATAAAATGATTTTCATATTTACAGTCGCTAACAAAAGTACGATATGCATGCATATACATACACACATATGTACAATGTATATATATTGTATGTATTTGCCATATAACGAGTTCAAATACGTTCCTCATCATTTTTTTTGACAAGCCACTTGAACATGGTGAAAGAATTTGCGAAAATCCAAGAAGGCGGCTCTTCAAAGAGGGAATAAACTCGTATTAAGTATACGCATTAGCATAAGTGTATTTTATACCCTACAGAAAAGTCAACAGCAGGGTAGAATTGCGTTTAACTTACAATATGCTTGGATCAAATAGTTCATATTTTTTTCAATTTCCTAATGCAACAATAACTTAATTAATACAATTTAAAAGTACACAATTAAGTTGAAAGCACTTTAAAGCTTTTATACTACTTCCATATTAAAGGAAAACGGAACTTTAGTTCCTCAGAAATTTAATTAACTATTGAAAAAAATGGTAGCTGAAAATGTCAATAATGAATGATTTACCGAGAAACAAGAGTTCCACATAAATTTAACAATTTCAAAACATTGATCGACATCTTTATGTAGATACATACATCTGTTCATTTCAGTTTCTGTTTTTGTTCGACTCGATTCTGTTTCGTAGTAAAGGGGGCAACTGATATCTTTAGCGAGTTCTTCATAAATGATTATTTGGGAAACCGCATATCAAAATCTCAACACGTTCCGTTGGATGACTCGTCACTTATCAGGCACGGTAGTTCCTCCCCTCTCCACTAACCATGCCAAGCGATAAGCGTTACAAGTACTCAAACTTTAACACACGTTCATCTTGGCTTTTCTGCATAAAAACTGAACAAATATACATAAGTGTATATGAAATATATACATTCATATTAATTTTAATATTTGTCTTATTAGCTTTTCCAGCAACACAAAACCCACAAAAATTACAGTTTTTCTGAGAATCGCTTGAAAGCGCAATTGTGAATGGAATTACCTCCGTAGATTGACTGTCTCGAGTATGAGTGTGAGTACTCGAATATGAGTCCAATTAGCATTTGGCTTTTGCTTCCGTTATATGGCGAAAATTTCTTGAAATTCAATTGGGCCAAAGTGCAGGAGGTGAGCGCGCGAGAGAGAGAGAGTAAGTGAGTGGGAGAGAGTTGCAGAGAATTTACTCGTTATCGCACTCTTCACAGCCAACACTTCCTATTCGTATTCTTTATTTCTATTTCGTTGTATTCATTCATTCATTCATGCGTTTTACACTTGTTAATTAGATACTTGGCATGCGGGTAACGAAATCGATTCGTTTCTTGAAAGAATTACTTATGGATAATCATAATAATAATAATAGATGAGGCGTGGCACAAGGGGGCGTAAGCTAACCCCACCCACCTGTTCTCGGCTGCGTCGACGTTGATATAGATGCACCATTTTCGTTGATTTTTCGCAGCAAACACAAAAACAAAAATAAAACACAGACGTACTATATGTGTACTATGTACTGTAGGGTATATATATATATATATATATGTATTTATATTCTGTATGTTTATCGGTTCAGTTCGGCGACATTGAAATTCGCGACGCGACGCTTTCAATGTTTCTTTCATTACTGAAACAGAAAAAGCGCAGCGCGCGCCTCGATCTACCAGCGAATTAAACAACGAAGCGCAACAACAACGACAAAAAAACCATAAAAACAACAACAAGAACACACAAAGGCTGATAGCAAGCTCTGCCGCGTCGCTGCCCTGATGACTAGCTTCTGCTTCTGCCGAGCCGAAGCATGTTAACGAACTTTATTGAACTGCATTTGCATTGGGGCAGCCCCCGACAGCGTCAAACGACGCTGACACGAACAACTCAACGAACGAACGAACGAACGAACGAGCGAACGAACGAATTGAACGAATGAACGACAGAGCGAACACACAGACAGAGAGACAGACATTCGTATGGATCGATGGATGGACAGGAAGAATTCTAAGAAACAACAAAACCAACAACGCATGCGCTGCTTAAAAAGGCGTTAGCTACACACTCCTCGTCACCGTTGTAGTTGTTGGCGTCGCTGTCGCTGTCTCTATCTCTATCTCTGTCTCTACTAACATGCCGACAATTTGAGTCATCGCTTTGGCTTGCCCATATGTCACCGATGCTGCTGCTGCTGCTGCTGTTGCTGCCGCAGTCGGCGCACAGGAGTTTTATAGCATTTGTGCCGTCATCGAACACAATTATAACTGCATTCATGCACTAAGAAGAATTCGCTTGTAATACGATTAAAATAAGATGTGTACATTTTAATTTTTGACTTATCGTTTCTTTAACTACTTTATAATATTACAGTTCGATTTAAGCCAAATTTGTTTAGCATACATTTTAACTCTTAACCTTAATTTTGGACTGACCTTTTCTATGGTGACTAAATACAGTATTGGCCAAAAATAAAGCACTTAACTTTTTTTTTTTATGAAATTTTTTTATGAGAACAAAGTTATTAATTTATTTTTTTGAAAAAAAAAAAACAATTGTTCATACTAGAAATTGAATTTTGACCGATTGTTCATATAAAAAATATACCACAATATTGATCCGAACCAACCTGTATTGCCTACAGCAAAAAGTTATAGCTTAAATATTACTTTTATATTAAATCTTATAACGGATTGTTTTGTTGGAATTAAATACTTTTAGATACGATTTGACTCTAGTCTATTACAAGACAATAAAGTTTCTTAACTGGGTCCGAAATAAAATTAATAGCAATAGATTGCGAAATACATTTTGCCTTTAACTTTCTATCACTAAAAATGTATAAAAGTTAAATTTCTGTCATAAGACACACAATGGAGATAACTCTTCTTTTTTTCAAGCAGTGTACGTGCGATTTTTGTATGTGGCAGATTGATTAAGAACAGCAGAGACACGGATCTGATGTCTGAAGAGAATGAAGAACCAGCAAAGAAGCAAGCGTGCATACTGACTGATGAAACATCTTTCCACGTATTACGAGTATGATAAAAAGCACTTAAAATAAAATATCTGACCTTTGACAATATTATGTTACGTAACCTTTAAGGGGAATAAAACAATAATATAAAAGTGAGATGCTGATTCAGTATAATATGTTTGTAATAGTATTTACACTCTTTCCCTGAGTGTACAGAGATGATGATAACTTCAGCGGGCCAAGTTGGGAGAATGCGTCACCTTTTTGTATTGTGGTCTGATAGCCCACTGTTTCCACGAATCATCATTATCGATACAGCCTCAAATGAACATCGTCACTCATGAAATACTAGAAAGCCAAACGATTTTCAAAAAAGGAATAAATAAGGGGATAAATGGGTATTTCCCCCTTGTCTGAAATTGGAGGTGACAGACATTCCTCAATTGTTCTGAGAAGATTCTACAGCTGATTAAGATCATATTGGAATTAATCAATTTTATGTAAATTGTATTTAAAATATTGTGATGATCAAGATCAGGTTAATGACGTCACTGCTATGTCTCATCCATGTGCAGCTGTCTCTCTTTTTGTGTGTGTGTATGTGTGAAAGCCTGTACTCAGAGCAGGTCAGCTTTAATGGATGACTGTATCTAATTTTAGCCATCTGTTTGTGGGTGTGTTGGCGGCTTTCACTTTTTAACGCCTTCAGCTAATAGGCTTATCAGTGAGCAGCATGTGACTAAGACAAACTCGGGCTAAAAGCATAGTACCTCCTTATACCCTATAAGCGTTTTGTAGTTTATGGTACGAGTGTATCCATTTGTAAACTATCTATGACGCAAAAAACTTTTATAAAAAACAAAGATCTATTTATTACAGGGTGTCTACAAGTCAAGCGCTTACTACTTTACTTTAAAATTATAAGATTTTAAGCGCTTACTACTTTACTTTAAAATTATAAGATTTTAAGTGCTAATAATAGCTTTTACAAATGTAATTAACAGGTTTAAAGTCATACAGGGTATCTTATCGCCGAGCAATAACTAGTTCAATCTAGTACGATACCCTACAAATATTAAGCTGTAGTTTATAAGCGCTTGATAGTGCTTGTAAATGGAAAGCAACAATATTTGTCTACAACATGATATCCGGCAAATTTATTTTAATCAGCTTTTGAGGCTGAATTTTGCTATATATGGCTAATATACTAACTAAAAAAGGCACTATCAGAGTAGTAGAAAATCGCAAACTGAGAGTATCTGCCAGTCTAGCATGCTCGTTTAAAGATAAGTGTTCTGTGATTGTTCCGATTTTCTATTTTGCTATTTTTTAAGTAAATAAAGGAAATGAAAAGACGCCGGCGCAAAAGCAAATAGTATTCCCTCCCCTGCCACTAGCCTACCCTTGTCTCTAGAATCACAGCCACAAATTTGTTGCTAGGCATGTTGCAATACTGAGAGGCAAAATTGTTAAACAATATGTATTTGTAAACAAATTTGTAAGAATTGTTGTTTAACAAAGATTGTACCGTCAATTAACCATACATACAAGCGTGTGTGTGTATGTGTGTGTAAAGTGAAGAGCATTTCCGGTTCCAACACGTTCAACGCGGAACGTGCGATGCCTTAAATTATTGGCCATTAGCTCTGAAGCGAGTTAATAGAGCAACAAGTGAAACGTTTTTGCGGCAACCGCTTTCAAAGCTCTCATAACTGTGCATGCAAAGTAACAGCAATAGAAACAGCAACCGACAGAAGACGAAGAAGAAGAAACATTCTAAAACTGTAAACGACTTTGAAGCATGCACGAATAAAAAAGAAAGAGTTAAGAGACTTGCCACAGATTAAAGTTGAACGTTCGCTGAAGAGCGAAGAAGACTCTTGCATGACAGTTTGTAGTCTATAATGTTCTTTGATTGAGGCGCCATTAACCATGGGCGTACAGAAGAGAGAGAGAGAGAGAGAGAGGGGGGGAGGGGTGGTTACAAACCGTTTCAGGCCATGCAAAAACCTTGACTACAATCGTGTTCACGTTGTTGGCTAATAATCGATCAACAACAACAATTTATGATCATACGTTATTTTCAGTTTTGAATAGTGACTAATCAGTGAATATGATCAGTGTATGAACTTAACGCTAAACGTGATCGGTTACAAATGGCCAATGAGTGAATTTGATCGTGAATTATTGCAACGGATTAGGAAATGATCATTTGATTGCATCAGCATCAGTGTCAGCTACTGTTCATGTTGAAACATTTGTTACGGACACTATGTGCTGAGACCTCAATAAATGCTTCAGAATGGAATCAAAATTCAATCTCAACTCAATGCGATCACACTGGAGTTATGTCGAATCGTGGGTGCACTCATTTGCCCTGTAATTGTATTCAGTTAGGTAACTAAATGAGGAATACTTATCTCATTTGAGCTCTTCTTGTGATCAGTTCTAATAGAAATCTCATATAATCTATTCTAGCGATCGCTTGAATGTCGAGAAGTATTCATGCGAAATCATTTCGTAATCAGACTTTCATCTAATCTCCTGTAGCGATCATTCTGCTGCTAAGCTGACTCGTGGACGATCACATTCGACCTTTACTGTACATTTATCCTATGAAGATGTATTATCTTATCTCATTTATTGGTCTCTTCTATAATCCAATCATCTAATGTTCAGCTTCTAATCTAATCTTCTCTAGCGATCACACAGTAGTTATCTTGAAGAGTGGGAGAACTCATAAGGCATTTATTATTATTAATCTTCAGTTAAATCATTTGTGGTTTAGTGATCACTGATCAGTTCTGATAAAAAAAAAAGTGTAATACTTGAAAACGCTCACTTCTCATTCAATATTCTCTAAAGATCACTCCTGAGTTATGTCAAATTATGAGTGATTTTATGAGTTCTTCAGTTGAGTGAGAAATATCATATATTTAATTCCAGTAATTAAATATAGTTTATAATCATATTGAATATCACTTCTTGAAACGATTAGTTGAAAAGAGAAGGCAGTAGTAGTTACTAATTTAATATCTTTTAGCGATGATCCTAAAGTTCTGTTGCTTTACATGATTTATAATAAAGATTTGGATAATCCTTTCTATTGATCACCCCGAAATTGATTCCTCGATGCATTTTCCTGTTATTTAATCCTGTACAAATTTGTTCCTATTTAACCAAGGATATCCCTTTAATTCATTCAGCAAGCAATGAGCTGTAATTTTTTTAACAATTTGTTTAGTCTGTCTTCATTATCACAACCATGCGGCATGTGGCGTGCAGGATATTGCTGGCAGATTGCCGCATTTGACACCAACACCGACACATCCGTTGTTTTGCTGTGGCACAAGAACTGACGGCCATTTGCAAGAGTTTCCACTGCTTCCACAATCTGCGGCATCAACGAACAGCAACCGGAAATGGACGCCGGTTGCATTGTGCGTGCCCCAAAGGGGTGCTTGTTGTATGAATGGGCGGTGTAAAGGCGGAGGGGCAACACTTTCGCATAGCTTTCAAAAATGCTCTTGAAAGCACATTTAATGTGCTTCCGCTTTGCGCGCAGTCGCGTGGAGATTAATAATTAACTAGTAGAGTTGTTATTAGAGTGGAAGGGGGGGGAGACTATAAACTGGAACTGGAACTAGGCGATGGAAATTTGTATCTGTCCGCTTGCCTCGGTCTTCAGTTCCATTGCTCATTTGCATATAAACAACAATTTGTACAAGAAAATTGAATTTGCGTGCCAAATGATGTCGGTTCGCCAGTTCAGATACAGATAGATGTATCTACAACTACGAGTATATGTGCTATATTTAGATACAGTTGTATTACATGGTTGCATGAATTTGTAAACGGATCTGCACTTTGAATAACGAAACCAGACAGTTGTTAAGATAAACGAATCAATTAGAAAACAGATTGCTCCAACAGCTGTTAATAAAAAAAGCTACAAAGGGGGGAAACATTAATTACAGCTAAAAGCAAATTTGTAATACCCTTTCTATTCTTTGTCTCTTTTGTATAAAAGTTCTTTATTCTTTAAAAGATATAAATCAAAATGTCAACAATCAGATTTATTTTTAAACACTTTCTTTGTACCAAAGAGCTTTATTGTCTTAGGCTGCAACAACAATTCTTATCAAAGCTTTTAAGCAACCAGAATTGTTTGCATATGTAAATAAATTAAATTGCCAACTACAAATCAACGCTGCTTTCTCAAGCTTTGAACTTTCAGCTTTCATAGTTAGCAAACACACACAATACACACACTCGAATGTGATTCTAAAGAAGAGTGGAGAAAGAGAGCGTCAGGTTTGCATCTGACAGCTGAGCGAAGTTGAGCTGAACTTAAAGTGAGCAGAGACTAAGAAAGGTAGACAAAAGCAAACGTAGACAGGCAAAAGCAACAAAAACTAATGAAGCGCGTCTATAAATAGCGCAACAAAAACACAACACACCAAAAAAAAAAAAGACAGAAAGAAGAAGGAAGAAAAACAACGAGCCTGGCGACTGCAACTGCAAGTGATGGAAGCGAGCAAAGCAAAAGACAAGCTAAAGTCAAAGTCAAAGAGACTCACTGAAGTTGAAGGATAGCGTAAAGAAGAGGGTGGGGGCAAAGAGCGAGCGAGAATCGTCTGTTGATGCACTAAAACCGCAGAGTAAAATGTGCGCAAGTAAATTGAGACAAAACTGGTAAAAAAAAAAATAGTATGAAAACAATGTACATACAAACTATATATGTGAATCAAGAGGGGGAGTGAGTCTGTTTAGTCCAAAACCAAATATAATGAGAGAGAGAGAAAGCACCTTGGCTATACACAGGAACAGGCGTCGATGACAGCTGCTTGTTTTGACATTTGCATAATCGTAGTCTCCTCCTTGCTTATCCTTTCTCTGCTGCGGCTGCTGCATTTTGTCGTCCACACTCTCATTTATCAACACACACACACACACTCACTTTTCACATATGTATGCAAAACAAACAGGAAAAAAAAGAAAGCACTATGAGTATGCCATAAACATAAACAAATTATTGATCAACCGTAAGTGCACAATAAATTCCGTTTTATATGCAGATACTTGTGGTTTTCAGTTTTCCAGCATAAACAAAAAAAAAAAGTGACATCGACACAGAGAAGCGAGCGCGCGCGCGATTAGCAACAGCAAAGAGACAAGAGATGAACAACGCGACGCGGCTGCGACGACGACGACGACTGATGGGGCCAGAAGCAGCAACAGCAGCAGCAACAGAGTTGTCCGCCAGCAAACAACAAACAATAAAAAAAAACGGACAGGCGGCGCGGCGGCGGCTGCCAGGCAGAGCCCCAACAGCGCAAGCACAACGCAAACAGAGCGCGCGGCGCAGCAGCAACAGCAACAGCTCAAGCTTAAGCTAAAGCAGCGCAGCCAAAGAGCATGCGCCGACGCGACGCAGCAGCCCGCCCCATTACACGCTTTTGTTACTGCTGCTGCTGCTGCTGCTGTTACTGCGGCTGCCACTGACACAGTTCAATGTCAGTCAATGAGAGAGAGAGAGAGACATAGAGAGTAAAATTAAAGCAAAGCTCAACAAATGTTAAGCTAAGGATGAATTATGTACAATATGCATGTTAAACTAACAGCGCGCTGTTATTCATCAAAATTCTAACGCATTTCGTTATGCATACATTATTCGCATTGACTGCGTGTCTGTTTGTCGTATTGGTCAAAAGAAACTACAAACAACGAAAAACAAAAGTAATACGCGAAATAAAGTGCATATTTGGCAAGTCAAAAGTCAAGCATACGCCTGGCTGAGCAGCTTTTGTGCTTAATTTAATTTGTATACGCACCAGTGCTGCCAAAACAGCTTTTATTTCGTTAAATCTGGCTAATTTTTAAAGTTCAACAGCGGATATTCTAACGTGCTTTGCCAACCCAAAATTATGTAATTTAACTTTAAGATGATACAGGATATTATTAATAATTTTAATGCAGGTGTCTTTCACAATTTATTTAAGATTCTGATGACAAATGCCTTAGAAATATCAGAGAATTCATTTTTTGGGCGCATTCTCGAAATCACAAAAATAAATTTCAAAATACATATTAATAATCATGGTTTAAATTTTTTTGCCATCAAAGTTAAAATTTAACACGATCAATTTTAAACATTTTAAAATTGCTCAAAAAATGTTTTGACATTTTAGAGCAACTAAAGTTGCTTTTGAGTACTACGAAAATTGCTGATGATCCTGAAAAAACATCACATTTATTACAGATTTTATTTTTTGAATATTTAGCTTTATTTGAGCTTCTTTCCACTTGAAACAGCTTTTTATTGGCAACACTGGGATGTATGTTTGTATTTACTTTGGCTTTGCTCTTTCTCTCTTTTCTCGCCAGACGCTTTATTTTATGACTTCTTATGAAAGTGTTAAGAAATTTCGCCGCCGTTTTGAGTGTCGCCATCAAAGCGGAGAAAAATTTCACCCGCCGCTTGCAGCTGTTGCTGCTGGTTGTTGTTGTTGCTGTTGTTGTTATTAATATCTGGCCTCGTGCTGTGCTTTTGATTTGTTTTCTACCATTTGCGCATGATTATTGTTATTATTATTACGCTTTCTTATGGCCGCATCGATTATTTAAACAAAATGCTAGCTTAAAGCTTGCATGGGGCGTGACATTGAGACTAGACAAAACTTTTGCTATCACGCGTCGTTGTCTCAGGTTAAAAACTTTCTTCTCAAAAAAAAAAAAAAGAAAACAAATAAAATAAAAAATATTAACATGCCCAAGTATGTGTATTTTTATATGTATGCATGTTCATACATATGTGTAAATCCGCATCAAGATGAAATCACATCATTTGTATACAGACAGCAGCCTTTATAAATAAAACTTTGTCGTTCAGCCCTGAAACTAAAACCGAAACAAGTTTCAAGTTTGATCTTCACAACACACAAATTGAACAACACATGCGATTCATTCATCAACTGCAGCATCTCCATCGCCCGGGCAACCCACTTAGAAAGTGATCCGAATGGGATTATTGGAGGTCCACTTTGGAGTCCGCTCCGGTTACGCAAGTGATGAAGCGGCTACAAAGTTGCCAATTGTCGCCACATGATGATGTGACATTTTTCTGACCAAGCTGAGATGATACTGATAATAATAATGATGATGATGACGTTAAAACGTGACCAGCATAGTTAGCTGCAGCTCCTGATCAAGCAGCAAATGTTATGCAAGTGCCTGAACTCAGTTTTGCTTAGTAACAAAGCTTTCAATTGCTCCAATTTGCAACGATGCAAATTTTGTTGGAGCGAAGAAGCAGCTTTTTTTTTGCAAGCATACGTGAAGCTCACTATACGTGTACATACACTAGTGAGCATAAGTATTTTGACAAAAGTATGAGGAAAATTTGCTCATAATTTGAACTTACTTCATGTAAATATTGCTATTAATGGAAAGGTCATTTGAATTTCGTTCAAATGATGCAAAAATATTCTTAGCCCTTTAGGTACCCGTTGAAATTTTAGAAATTTTGAAAAGGGGTCCTTATTTGACTTCTATCCTTGGGCTTAAACAAAACATGTTTTGATGCAAAAAGTTTCTCCAAAAATTCTATTAGTGACTGCAAACATTTTATTTTCAAAAATTTGTACAATTTGTTGTCAAATATTTATCAATTTTGTTCTTTACCGACTTCAATTCGTATATTAACTTAAAAAATAATGCAATCGTGAGGCACCTGCTACAATAACTGTAAAGCTAAAGTACTCACTTATCTTAAGTTAAAAAAACCCTTTTGCTTCAAACATATTTCTCAACAGAATTAATTAACTTGAAGCAAACAAAAAGCTCTGGCAGTACTAGCATCATGTGTAACGGTTCATTTCAAAGCTTTGGGCAAAATGCCAGCAAACCGAGCCGAGGCAGAGCAAAGCAAACTAAGCCAAAAGCAGAACAACAATAATGCTAACAACAACAGCAACAACAGCAGTAGCAGTAGCAAAAAGCAAATGTTGCTTTTTAATTATCAATGGTAAAATGGTACAAAAAAAGAAGAAAAAAATAGACCCACTCTATGGTGGAGCAATGTAGGGCAGAAGACGCAAATAAAAGATTTGCTATATATGCGAAGTTAGACAGCCCGAAAATGAAAAAAAAAAATATAAAAATAAAAAAAACTACATATAAAACTCATTTCTTTTCACAATGTAAATCGGTCAAACCAATCAAAAAGGCAGAGTAAAAACCTCAGCGACAACAACAACAACAATAGCAATGACAATAGCAACAACAATAACAAGAAGTAAGGCCCGTCCGGCGATATTATCAACGCTCTATTAGAGTTCTTTCAACTCGGTTTTAACAACATCTTTTTTGCAACCATTTTTTTGAAAGAGAGCTCCGCGGGGCATTGAAAAGCGTTGGATGATTGAAGATGAACGAGAGTCAGCTAAAGAGATAAAAAGAGAGAGCAAGAGAGATGTGGACACGTTTGTCGCCCAGTGAGTGACCCCAAAGCAATGCCCAAACAAAATGCAATTGAATATTATTGCAACAAAGACTTGAGCACGCCACAATGGATAAGAGCTCAGCTGAGATGAGACGACAGCAGCAGCAGCGGCAGCGGAAATAAAACGTCAGACAATGCCGTTGCTGCTGCTAGAAACATAGCTTAGCAACAACAACAATAACAACAGCAGCAGCAATCCCAAAAAGAACGAAAATGAGCTGAGCGAGAGAACAAGAATTCCACGACTATAATATACCCGTTACTCAGCTAACCAAAAAAATATCACTTAAAAAAATAATAAAAAATTAAATGTATACTTAATTATGTGTATAAGTACCTAACGCATCTACATTAATCCCAAACATTAAATATTATTTTAATAAAAATTTTATATGCCTAAATTTGTAAATCAACGCCTAAATATTTTGAAAAATGGGGGGAAAAAAAGACTACTTTTACATTTTAGAAAATAATTCAATTTTAATTCCAACGGTCTGCTATAAAACGTTCTCGTGTTGCTATTAAACTTTAAACAGCCATAACTACAGCTATATACTTTTATCCAATCTAGTGATTTGATCAGTTCAAAAGTTTACAACAAAAAAAAGAAGGAATGTTCACCCTCAAAAAAATAGTTCTAGTTAAAAAAAAAAAACTGTGGGTGTGGTAAAGAAATTTGAAACCAACTGGAATTTGGGTTTAGAGCAGACTGTGTTCCAAATTTGGTAGCCCTAGCTCTTAGTCTTTGAGGTGCAGGTGCTGATCAAGAATACGTTTACTATATAGGCTGTATTAGTGATGTAAATCCAAATTTTAGATCGAGTTGAATATCAACATAGAAAATCGCCCCAAAAAATCATCGAGTTGTCGATATATCGGGAAAATAATAACTATATATCGAGTTTTATATCGAGTTGTTACCAAAAAAAAAAAAAAAACATTTTGCAATGTCAGAAACTTCAAAGATTTTTTTAAAAATATAGTTTATTTAATAAACTAGTTTAGTCTTAAAATTAATTTTGATGGCTGAATTCCTAATAAATCGCGCTCTATTTTTATTTGAATTTCGCTACCGCGAAAATCGAGTTGTCGATATTTCGATGTATTTTTACATCACTAGGCTGTATCATTCTCCCTGTAACACGCATTGCAACGAATAGAATATACCCTTGGACTCTACGTGTAACGGGTATGAAAAGCAGCGATAAAGCGCCTTAAATAGAAGAAGAAAGCGTTGCGGAAGCAACAGCAAAAGATGAAGAAGAAGAAGAAGCAGCAGAGCGTCAGCCTACGAGGGTCTCGAAGTCTGAGAGCCTCGAGCCACTCGGCCGGTCGGTCACATGTGGGGTTCAACAACCTGCGATTGGAATAAATACGTAAACAGCAACAACAGCAACCACAACTACAAGAACAATAATAATAAACAAACATTGCGATAGAAAAATTCGCTATGCTCTCACGGGGTGATGTCAATTATGCATAAATAAATAAATATAAATCGAAAAGAAAAGAAAACTTAACTTTTGCAAGTCTAGAAGCACTAGTTCCAGTAATAAGCTGTTCCTTTTGGAACCAGAATAACGTTGGATATATTCCCGATGGGAAATTTGCAATTTTTGATTCAAACCATTCTCTTATAATATTCTCTCCTTAACGCTCACTTTCGTTTTTGCATATTTTATTTAAATTCTAAGTTTACAGCTCGTAAACCTGGAATTAGTGAAAGTAAGCAACGCACAAACTAGAACAAACAAGTAACATTAAATTTATTTAAAAAAAAAATTCTTTAAAATGCATAAAGCTTCAGGCGAAATATCAAAAGAATATTTCTCGACTTTCCAAAGGGGAAAGTACAACGCAACAAATGAACAAAATATAATGAAATGCCTTATATAAAAGTAAAGATATACACATACGTATTTGACTACTCGAAAGTTCTATAAATATACAGAGCTATAGTAAGCATGCATTGTATGTGCTTCAGCGATAGAGAAAGAGAAGAAACATTTTATATTAAAAGGGTTCATTTTTGTGCCATTTTTCGTGAGTTCCATTTGACGATGCACTGCACATCTGAAACAAGTCCTTCGACTACGTCATGTGTTAGAATTGTAATATTGAGATTCAATCTGTTTTGATTTTCGAGTGTACCGATTATGTTTTCACAAAGAAACTGGCATGGATAAAACTAAATCTGATATTTAAAAGTTGAATCAGTAATTTAAATAATTTCTTTAAAGAAAAATGTGGTAAACTTTATTCAGAAATCAACGAATAATAAAAACTGCTGCTTCTACATATCAAAATGTAATGGAAAGATTTGAATAGTTTAGGGCTTATAAAATATTGCATGTGTACTTTTTATTAAGAAATTATAATCTTTACGAAAAATAAAAATTAATTTGCATTAAAGTTAAGTTAAACACAATATTGTGTTACTAATCCTACATATTTTCAACTGTATCTACATACATTTATATTAATAAGATTAAAAATTTCCATACAGATTTTTCTAACCCTTTATTAATCGAATTGGACAATTTTTTTATGTAAAAGGCTTGACAAGATGCAATGACGAAAACTAAGGTACAAAAAAAATAAATCAAAGGCCTAAGAGTGGTCAAATTTCAGTGATACTATTTATTGATATAAAGTTGTAAAGTATGCGCTATTCGTTGTAGCTTGTACTGTTATCATTTTGCCTATTTTCGCTTGTTTATTTTTGAATACTTTGGCTAGGTAGAGCTAGAGAGACAGAGAGGTAGAGGGTAGAGATAGTGACTAAGCACTAAGGCCCTGGGCGATGGAAGCCGAGCGTAGAGTGCTGAGCACAGCGTCTAAGCCCCTAGACGGACCCGAAACACGGCTTCGTTTCGGTTTGGGTTTTGGGGCTACGACCTGAGCGCAGGGGGCGCTGTATGGTGGATTGAGAGGGGGCCCGAGGGAGGGTTTAGGGGCTGCTGTTCCATTTTGTTGGCTTGTGTATGCATTGATGTTGTTGTTGTTGTTGTGTGTTTGTTGGTGATAGCGACGGCCACAGCGTGCTGACCTATTTTCAACTACAAACACACACATGTGTATTATGCGAGTGTGTGTAGTTGCTGCACATCGCATTTTGTTGTACTTTTTTTTTCTATATATATATATATATACATATATTTATTTAAGCTTTTAATGAAAGTTATTG
Source organism: Drosophila innubila (assembly GCF_004354385.1). Classification (NCBI taxonomy): domain Eukaryota; kingdom Metazoa; phylum Arthropoda; class Insecta; order Diptera; family Drosophilidae; genus Drosophila; species Drosophila innubila. The sequence continues at coordinate 21,093,086 of NC_047626.1, forward strand.
TTGTTATCTGAAAGCGGCCTGATGGCTTAATCAACACAAATGAGGAAGCCCGTCAGTCAGTCAACCAGTCCGTCAATCAGTCAGTCAGTCCGTCAAAGGCAAAGCTAAATGAAAAGCGGTCACAGCAACAGGCTGCAGCAAAGAATAAAAATGAAAAATGAGAACATGCAACCCCTAACAACAACATTGTTGCACGCCCTTACCAAACGCGCCCACCACCACCCCCAACTGTGTGGCACAAAAAGGTTATTGTACTTTTTGTGGCTGCCCCATTGTGAAGAGCGTTGGGTTCAGAGTCCGTGCCCAAGGATGAACAACGAACCAATGCATAAAGTCAACTGCAATGGGACACCAATATTTCATAACTATAAAGAGACACACATACAAAATTACACACACACACACACACACACACACCTACATACATATGGGTTGCTGTCTGCCTCATTTTATGAGCAATTTGATTTATGCATCGAGCCAACAAATTTAACAAACAAACAGATAAACAAATCCAACACAGAGCAATACGATACTTGTACAATATAATGTCAGTTCAAGTGAAATCAATTATGTATACAAAATTAAATGCATACATCATATACAAATTGAGCAACATGTTAATGACATAACAACGTTTTATGCGATGAAATGTTTGACTGCATTATGAATAGACTCTAATTGTTAAAAACATTTTAAACCTTTTCATGACCAGCACTCAAATGTATTTGTAGTTTGATTTCAATTACAAATTAAATCGAATGATTAAATAAATAAATTGTTAAAATTTTTTTTTTTTTAATTTACATTTGTGTAACAAAAACTAGAAAATAAAGTAAATTATCTATTGCTCACAAAAAAAAAAAACAAAACATAACCGGAATTCAATTTTTTAACGTTCCTGTGTAAGCTTTTTAATATAGTAGTCAGGTCAAAGGTTATTGGCTAAGTAGTTTTTCGAATCAATGAGATTGATTGGTCATGTTTTAAAATTGAGCTCAACATGACCTGTTTATATAAATATATTTATAAATTTAATGACATAACTATGCTTTAGTAGTGAATTCTTATTAAAATGTCATATGAAGCGAGTCATCGGATCGACGTTCTGTTCTGATAATTTTCCAAAGCCCAAATATAGTGAGACATTCTTAAGTCGAACCATTGACTCATTTAAGCCGTGAGTAACTGCACAATAACTATATTGTGATTGTTGAAGCCACACTTAGGGTTGTGAATCAGTTATATGGGAATAACATTAACTTAAGTGTCTATATACAATCATTATTTTGTTTTTTATTTGGAACCAGTTTATAGTGGAAATTAGCACAGTTAGACTTTTACTTGCTCAAAACATATTGTAACATTTTATTCTATAGAAATAATAGCTAAATGTACTTGCTAATAAAGGACTATAATTATCAGATTAATAACAAGAAAAATTACGGTAAAAGGTAAACAGCTTAATTAAAAATATAGCCAAAGCTATAGTAAATTGTTGCACAATTTAAATATTAAGTTTTATCTTTGATCTTTTAACATACAAAGTTTTTATCAAAAATCAAACAAATGAAAATAATTTGCGACTCTAATTAAGTCAACAAGGTATTCGTTAAAAAGAACTAAGTAAATGGACAAGAATCTGAGACAAGAATTGGTTAAGTGTGTGTGGGATATCAAGAATGTACATATGTATTTATATGGATGTGTATATCTCTGTTTATGCATTGATTGGTATGAGTTTATAAACAAATTTGCGAGCAAATGAATGAAATTGAAAAGAGCTCTAAACAAATTTGCAATAAGCGGAAAATAGTATGGCAAATTGCAAGTATTTACTTGGAAATTGAAAAGCTTTAGCTTCAGAGCACAGATATTCAAATGAAATATAATCAATTTAAAGGCACTTCAATGGAATAGAACTTAAATGAACGCCACCTTGAGCAAATAAGTAAAAAATAAATAAATAAATGCGTTTTAATAATACACACGGGATTGTGTTGGGCCAATGTTAATATTATAGCTACTTTATAGCTAGAATCTAATTGCAAAAGCTAAATAATTTTCATTGATGTAATGAAAAATTTCATGAACAATTTTTTTATTTCAATTTGGAAAATGTACATTTTGAGATGAGGTTTTAAAACATAGAAAAGCTTGTATTCATTTTATAAAATTTATGTAAATTATTTAAAAATTTTTAAAAAAAAATTTAGTAATAATTTTATTGACTTTCAAATTCAAGGTTGACAGCGTACATAAACCAGTTCGTGAACTGAACCTTAGTCCAGCTCTAAGGTTCAAGCTACTCAAGGTGTTTTGAGGCATTGATTTGAACTACCAATTTTTTTTTTTAGAAATTCGTATTTATTCAGCAGGCAAAATAATTTTTGATAGCCAATTCAAGATATATTTATTTTTATTATATTAGCTTTTTTAGCCCTTTAAATGCTGGCAGCACTGGTCTGACCTGATCCAGGTGTGTGTTAGTATGTGTGCGAGTGTGCTCTTTGGAATTTCAAGCAGCTTCATGCAAGGTCAGCCCCACTGTCCATCCTCCATTCTCCATTCCCCCCAAAATCCCTTCGTTCACGATCCTGTTAAGCAAACAATGAACTTTGCGTCAGCTGGAGGAAGTCGGAGAATTTCGGACGAGGAATTTTGTGCATGAGGCAATTTGGCACAGTTAATTGAGCAAAGCAGACACAAATGCAAAGGGAGAGAGAGAGTAAAAGAGACAGAGATCTTAATGAAATTGCACTTTGGTAACTGTAAACTGGTTTTGTGTGCAAACAGTTTGACAATCACTGTAAAATGCAGCAATGACAACAACAACAGGAATAAGAAGTAGCAGCAAACGGAAATCACTTTCCCTACTAAATGCAGCGAGAGCAAGCCACAAGAAATGAACAGCACTAATAACAATACTAACAACAACAAGAGCGAGTTTGAGAGAGCCAACGAGTTAGAGAGAAAGAATAATGAGCGTGAGCGTAAAGCATTTGTTGTTGCAACCACTTGCTACACAACGCAAAGCAACAAAAAAAAATACATAAATACGCACGCAACACACACACGCACAGAGAGAGAAACTTCCACTTCCCAAATGCCAGTTGTTGTTTTTGGTTGTGTTGTTATTGTCTGATAACACCGATAGCACAGAGAGCGACAGCACTGGAATTTATTTAGATTGCATCGTACAGGCGGCGCTCTTATGCTTTTTATTTGCAAGTAGCACGTGCTTACACCATTGCATACATACATGCACTTGTATTTATGAGAATGTACACACCATTTTTTTTTTTTTTTTTGCAAGTGCCGAATACCGCAACAGATTTTGATGAAACACATTGCAACATACACAAGCTTAATTCACTCACACAAACAAACAACACACTTACACAAACACACACACACAACATGTGCACGCACACCCACACACACATTCACACAGTAGAAAACACGCACGCAATTCCTGTAGTTTTGTTGTTATTACTCTTAAGCGTTTGCACACATTTAATTTTGCAGAATATTTGGGCAAATGTCATTTTGTTGTTAGCATATATGTATGTATCCAATTGGTTCAACAATTCTTTGTTTATACACTTACAAATTCTTGGTCTTGTTGTTCAACCGCTACCTCCGACGCCATTTTACGAATGTGAAACAGTATCGCTGATTCGTTTTCACCACATAAACAGCTGTTTTGCGCGCAAAGTTGGCTGCGAATGAACAAATCAACGGCGTGAAGTAAGTTGTGAGCACAATGCAAATGTTATCGATAAAACGATCGAAGGAATGCCTCTACTTCAGATGAGAAAAGTTTTCAAGTTTAAAAATATACAGATTAAACAGTAACGATAATTATCACAAGCACGACTAAAATAAGTTATAAGCTATTATGTTAAAGCATTAACCAGTTATCTTGATCACTTTTGATTAGAGTTAAACAAATTTAAAGTACGTGGAACTGGTGGGTGATCTATGTCGCTAAATAAGGTAAATATACCGAATACTGCATATTACAAGTAAATGATTTTTTGAAAAATATATGTCAATGTTCAAACAGACGTTTGAATTGTGCACTGTTCATATTCAGATACACTGTTAGCAGTGCCAGCAACGTCCGAGAATAATCTATCGCACTCGCTAGTGCTGCTAAGTTAAGTTGAAAAAATAGCTGATTCTGCCTGGAATTCATTTTCAGAAAAAATACTAATAGCAAAACCTACCTGAATATATATAGAAAATTTGTATACTTCCGGCTAAAAGCAATTTAAAAATTATTCTAGCAATGGTACTCTGAAAATAGCCATAAATAGCTATAAAATAGCTAAGCTGGCAACAGTGTTTACCAACCACAAATAATGTAATGTCTGCAGCCCTGTGAGTACAAACTCACAGATGATATTTAATACATAAATACTGAATCAGTATTAATTAGAACTCGTTATTGGTCACTGGTGGCCACACTGGAAAATTTAAATTTAAATGAATGTTAATTTCAAAATGCAATAACTTAGCAATAAATTAATAATTATATGAAAATTTAAAATTCGAAATTAGATAAAATTGAGGAACATTTTTATTGAACAACAAAAATTAAAAATTCTATCTTCAATACTAAGAAATATTCAAAAATAGGACAATTTTCTTGGGTGCAACCAAATTTGCGATTTAATTAAAAAGGTACAAGTTGCCAGACTGGGAAATTTAGCAGGGTGGCAGTCTTCCACACCAGTGCTGGCATGTTTTGGGGAGAACAACTGTTTCTGGCTGGAGAGCATCTAAATTTGTTATTTTGGGCAGTTTGGCACGGTTTTACCAAAAATATTAATAACAAAACTTAGCTGAATTTATATTTAAAATAGCCAGATTTCCAGCTAATAGCTATTTTGAAATTTTTCTAGCAAACTAACTCTGAAGATAGCCAGATCTATCTATAAAATAGCCAAGTTGGCAACAGTGACTCCCAAAGAGCAAAATTGAGGAACAACTGACTTAGAAATTTAAGGAGCAATAAGTTTGGAAATTTTAATAAAACAATAATGTCAGCGCTCTAAAAAAAAATAAAAAGGATACAATATTAACTAGAAGCCGATACAGGAAAGAAGGCCACAAATTGATTTGTCTGTTGATAATTTTCTATTGACGCGTCGCCAGCTGTGCAACCAAGAACACAGTTAAATTTGCCGATTTGTGGAAGGCGCAGGGCGGTGAAGAGAGGTCAGGTCAGCGTGCCACATTTTTGTGGCAAGTCTTAACAAATACGAGACGAGAGAAACAATTTGTGGTCCATAAGCGCCGCTTTGGCCATTTGCGATGCTGTTGTCAACGTCAGCTGTGCTATTTTGATAGAAAGAGAGCGAGAGAGCCAGCAGTGGAGTTGAGAAGAGACAAGGTAAGTAATACAACTCACCTCACACACAAGAAAATGTGCCGCATTTGGGCTGGCCAATGCCCCCTCCCCACACACACACACAGCCCCTTCCGTTTTCCACCAACTTTCTTGTCTTTCCGTTTTTGCTGTCTGTTTTCAATGTGTAATTTCTTGAATTATTTAACGCAAAACTACAGTTATTATTAAGGTGTGTGTTGTCCGCCCAGTTGGGATCCATTATTGTGTGTGTGTCTGTGTGTCCAACCTTGAGAATTACCAAGTTTATACGACAGCTAGTCGGATTACATAAAATCGAGTTGAGCCCGTTATATTTTAAAGTCGGTTTTAGTTGTAGTATATATACAACAAAATCAGCTGATTTCCCTAAACAATTGCCATAATAAAAAACGAGCCAAGCCATGTCAAACAGATTTCGGTTAAATCCGAATTAGCTGGCGCATAAACCTGGTAATCTTTAATAGTACAAAAAGCACTTTTTGTGATTATCATCAATTAATTTGTGCGCACTTCCCATATATGTAAACAAAGCGGATAATTTCTCAATTTCAATTACCAACAGCTATTGGGCCTTCATTCCCATTCCCATTCCCGAAACGTTAACGATTATCAACGTGAACGTTGTGAACGCTTTCAAAAATAGTAGGGCCCAAGCATGCGATTCAATAGATTGGAGTTAGCTAGCTTGGCAACCAATCCCGCAACCAGATTTGACAAAGAAGGTCTGCTGACAATCACTGAGCGACAGGAGGGAATCTTTTGGCGCACCGATGGTGAGTGCAATTGCGTCTTAATCATCAAACATTCTTATCCACATTGCACATACATACACAAACACTTTCACTTACGCTATCACATAAACATGCCTACAAAGAAAGGTTGCTTTCTTTGTTGACTTTTTTCTTTCTGATTGCAAAGTGTTTATGATTTCGTGCTTATCACCCACGCACGCACACACGCACACAAACACACATACATACTTACCATATTGTGGATCATTGGATCCTCGCTATACCACGCTCCAAACTCACCTCAATCACTTTACTCACCACTCCACTCGCTCCACTCCACTCACCACGTTTGCTTACGCACTTTTGCCGTCTCTCCCTCTGCGTTATTCCAATCACCAATGCAGTTAAACTGGAATGCTGGTGCAAATTGCGTGGAAATTTGCTGTTCTATTTGAAGGACAAGAATCCAAAGTCCACAGTTGCCGGTGTGCTCGTCCTGCAGGATTGTCAGCCGCGTATACAGCATGAGGAGCCCGAACTGGAAGGCTACGTCTTCGATTTAGGTAAGTGAGTATAGTCTATAAGCATGTTTTGATTTTATTTACCTTGCAGAGTATCTTAAAATCAGACCGGATTTTATTAGTATATCATATACTTACTTAACTGCTTAAGAAAGAACCGGTTAAAATTCTTTCTTTAGTTACTCAATCTGCTGGTCTCAACCAATTTTATAATTTTTGTGTATATGATTTTATCTCTTAAATTTTGACAAAATTTTGCTAAAATGAGACTAGTATATCTGATACCTTTCATAGAAACCATAGAAAACTTTGTGGTTTCTTAAGTTATTACAATCAATCTTCCAGATTGCGTATATGATAATGCATTATACATTCTGACCAAATTTTCATGAAATCCGCTGAAATATAGCTGTCATAGGAACGATCGGACGAAAACTTACCTCAAATAAGAAAACTTTGCTGTTTCTTAAGCTATATCAACAAATCTCATTGATTGTGTGTTGTACATTCTGACCAAATATAGCTCAAATCGGACTAGTATATCTTATAGCTGTCATAGAAACGATCGGTCGAAAATTGAATAAAGAAACTCTGCAATGGCATCAGATCTTCGGCGTGCCAAAGATAAGCATTCTTTTATGTTAACTAATCCTGATTTGACTGTCTCCTCAGATTTTAAGGACAGTCCCTCGCAACGGATTGTGACGCAGAGTGCGTCGGAACGTCTGGATTGGGTACGGAGCATTGAGGCTTGTTCGAGCGGACAGATAAACCGGCAGATAAGGCAGCTGGAGCAACAGATAGCTGCCGCCACATCCACCACCACCAAGAGTACAAACATCACATCCATGGGCAATCGCATTGATCAGGGTCTGCCGTTGCCATTGTCCTTTGAAGAAGAACCCTGGCCGGTGTCGGTGTCGGTGTCGAATGCAGAATTGGCAACGGCAGAGGCGCCCTTTGAAGGTGATCTTATACAGTTCTAGAACTGAACTCTCCCCCAAGTTGGATATTGTTTGTTTGTTGCCTTGCCCCCCTCTTTCACATTTAAGTGTAAATGCTCTGGCTGTTGATACCGTCAACTAACCATGAATAACACAAAAGAGAGATCAAATAGCGATGGCTAATGTAAAATCTTTAAGTTTGTAAATCAACGAATTTTATAATCATGTTATTACTCGCACACCCACGCTTAACCAACACTCACACACACCCACACAAACACTCAAACACACACACAAACACTGGCATATAGTTTTCTCATCCTTTAATACTTATATAGTTCCTAGTTGTGATCTTTTATCCTCAAAGTTGTTTCTTTCATGGACAACAGCCAGTTTCTCGAAAACTAAACCAAAGAACTTAAGTCACTTTAATGCCATGATGACATCTGCTTAAACTGACTAAGATTATATAAATCCTATAGCAACGCACTGATTACAGTTTAGAGCGAGACAGAGAATGAGAATATAGAGTAAAAACTTCAAAAAACAACTTTCATTATTAATCCAATAAGGTTGTGAGCCATTTCAAGCAAGTGTCATTGTAGTATATCTTACGATATTATAGAATGTAAGCATTACTTAGTTTAAAAAAATAGTCTCGATTTGGATTTACTCAATATAAATTTAGAAACGAAAATCCCCCCACCAACAAAAAATTAAATGTGTATATATATTTTATATAATATATTTGTATATGGATGTGGTTTATAACAGGTGTGTGAGAGTAAGAAAGATATTAACTATATATAGATATATAGTTGCATACAGGAAGAATTGAAATGAAATTTATTCGAAGAATAAACTTTATTTTGCTTATACAAAAAATGTAAAAAATTGATTTGTTATTATTCTTTTTGTAGTCATTTAATAGTTGTAGTCCTGAGCATGTTTATCTCCCTCATTAATTGCAATAGAGAAAACAACAACTATTTCCTCTTGGTATTGCAGATTTGGGGCTCTCGGAGCTCTCAGAGTTGCCCATATGCGAGACGGCCATATCCTGTGATAATCTGCCGCTGGACGGTTTCGGTCGTGCGCCAAATCCTCGCGTCATCTGCTCGGTGCTGCAGCCTGGCGAGGATTGCATTTGGCGGCAGTTTGCTCGCACTGAGCTCCTGGAGCGCACAAGGACACCGCAATTTCTATGCACCATGCGATTCCTGCGCAGTGGCGGCTTTAAAACATCCACGAGATTGAGATTTAGTGTTCAAGATGTGCGGGAACGTGTTTCGTTGACATCGTTGCCTTTGGGGCATGCCGAGGTTGCCCTCGGTGTCATTCAGGATGCGACGCGACTTCGTTTGCCATTGAGCTCGCCGCATGGTGAATGTGGCTTCATTACACTTGCCTCCTGGGCACCCGAGGCAGCCTCCGAGCTCTCCCAGTCCAGCAATGCGATGGGCCGAGGTGCAACGGGATTGCTGCAACCGCCGCCACGTTCCAGCACACAGATGTTCGACCAGGCAGCGGATAGGGGCAACTCTGGCACCAGGCAAAAGGGTGAGTTCCAAGCGATCTTCACTAAAGAAACATTAATATATAATTTAAAAATTAAACTTACAAATGAAATTCTACAAATTTATAAATACTACTATTATCATCCTACTTAATCGCAATTAGATCAGTTAAATAGAACGGCATTAATGGCTGTTTAAATTTTTGAAGCAATATAAGCTCCCTAAAGTATGCAACCGGTATTCCTATAATCCAGTTCAGCCTTTCCGACTAGTTATTGAAAGATTCTCAGTAAATTTTAATCTTATTTTTAAAAATATTCTTTGACAGACTTTTTATATTTTAATTTTTATTATTGAAATTTACTGATTTTACATTCAAATATCTTTTATTTAGTCAACTAAGAGCTTAACCAGTCATTGAGAAAATTGGCCTTAATGCATTAAAAAAGAAAAGTAGTAGATTTTATTATATATAAAAATTATTACAAACTTAGCCCATTGTTATATTAAAATTCTATAACATGGACAATTCACCAGATCTAATATTTACATATGTAGCTACACATAGCTTGAGATTGAAATAGCATAGTCTTGAGCGAATCTTTAACTTGTTGCCTCTTTATCTGCAGGCCATCGACGCACTCAATCGTTGCCGCCGAAGCTGGGCGTCCGTCTGTTCGTGCCACAACAGTGTGGCGTGGAACGAGTCTGCGCTAATCCTCGCCTGCATTCATATCGACTGCATTCGTCACTGGGTGCGGATATCAGTGTGCTGGAGACGATGCTGGAGTCGCGTTTGTGCTGTGCCGTGCCACAGCAGTTGCTGTCCATTTGGATACAGCGGGAGAAGGAGCTGCTGCAGGAGATCTCCGGCATGGGAGAGTTGAGCGGCGAGTGGCGCTGGCGTCAAATGAATCTGCTCGAAGAGCATCTTCGCCTGCTCAAGGACTACTCCCAGGCCAAACAAAATATCCAGCAGCTGATGCGTGATGGCATCTTCTACAAACGTTCCGCAACCAAAACCGATGAATCTCTCGAATTTCTGCCCGTCAATCTGCACGTGCAACGCATGTGGGCCCAGAATGATACGCTCCAACGTCGTGGCGTCCTGGACATCATCACAGTGGGCGCCTTTACCCGACACGATGCCAAGGGCCGCAAGTGTGGCGGTCTCATCAAGTAAGTGGCAACTGCAACTGCAACAATACCATCATATGTATAACAGTATAACAGTGTAAACGGATCGTGTGTAGGTGCAATGTAATGTAAACTGAGAGTTACAACAGAACCTCTACATATTTTGAAAACGGCTTAACATTATGAATTGATTTTTTTTTCTTATGGGGTAATTTTATCTCTTTATAATGTACTTAAAATTTTTTTTTTTAATTTGCCAGTGAAGTTTACTTTGCGTTTCATTCTTTATAAACTTAAAAACATATTTATGATAACTTGACACGGTATATATTTTTTATATTATTTTATTTATGACTATGAAAAAGTACTAACCAAAAAAGGAAAAAAATCGCATTACTAATAATTCTATAAGTAGTTTTCCTATTTTTTTTTAAATACAAATGTTTGACTTGATTTGTATAAAAAGCATTTGACAAGAAAATTAGGGTATTTATTATACTGAATTTAAATCCAATCAACTGACTAATCCAAATAATAAATTCCTACTAACCGCAAAATGAAATTGAGTATTTGTAATTCTTGATAAAAGTCGCTTAAGAGAAGTACAATCTAAAGAGCAAATTTTTTTAAAGTACACGTTTGTCCCAGTTTACTTATCTGCAAATTCGCTTTAACATAACTTCGATACTTTTTATAGCCTATAAATGCGGGCTCTCGAATTTGCGTCATACAATTTTTACCAATTCTTCAAAAAATACATTCACTAAAACAGAAAATGAAATGTTAATTACATATATTAGAAATCATATTGTCACTGCTACTTAAAATTTGTAAGAGAATGAAAATATTAATATTGTAATTTAGAAATTATAATTTAAATAATATTTCAGATTAATCGGTCGATTCAGAATTTGGCCACGCCCCCTTTACCGCCTAAAAATCGACATGGAAAATTTAACATCCATTTTATAAGAACAATTTAAAAGCTAGTGACACCAGACTTGGTATGTAGATTCCTCTATATTGCAGGCAGATCAAGTTTGTTTCTTTTTGGGATCAGCCCACTATATCATATAGCGCCCATAGGAACAATCGGTCGAAAATCAAGTTTTAGTATGAAAAACATTTTTTGTTTTTTGAGATATCGTAACCAAACTGATACAATATATATCTAACTTGGTTTTATATATCCTGACCAGAGTTGGTTTAAATCGGATCCCTATGTGATATAACTGTCATAGAACCGATCTGGCGAAAATCAAGCCTTAGTATGAAAAACTTTTTGTTTTATGAGACATCGTAAACAAACTGACAGAATATGCTTTTAAGTTTGTTTTATACAGCCTTACCAGTTCAAATCGGTTTACTATATCATATAGATGCCATTTAAAAAAAGTAGTCGAAAATGTAATAAGCAGAATATTTTTGAATTTTCCATAGTGAGTACAGGGTCTCCGACAGTCGAGAATGCTCGGCTGTAGCTCCGTCCATCTAGTTTTTATTAAAATTATAATTAAATTTTTATGTTTTTCGCTTTTTCAGGCTGCTGCAGGAGAGCAAAGCATGGAAGCTGGAGCAGAGCAATGCTTGTAAAGTGCAGGCGGCAAATGATACAGTTCAGGCCACGAAGCAGCTGCGCAAGGAGATTGTGGAGCTGATGTCGCAGCTGCTGCAGTTGGCCAGCAGACGGAGTGCCAGAGATATGATGCCGTTGTGCAATGAGATGGTGGTCAAGACGAGAACGTTGCTCAACATTTGGGAGCCGAGTATTGTGGAGGAGGCGATGACATTCATAGAGTGTCATCGTATCATCGAGGAACCGGACAATGTGCTAATGGAGCCCATGTCGCCGTTTCGCAAGATCACACAGCAACTTAGTGCACTGGAGTTGAAGTCACCAGAGTTGGAGGACTTTGCCACACCGGTGGTGGCACCACCAGATCTTTGGCCACGCGGCCAGCCATTAATGCGTTCCAATAGCTGGCATCCAAGCAACACATCGCCGTCCAGTTCGCTGGACATCAATGCCATCGATTCGCTGCAGCATGTGGTCAAGTGCTACAATGCGCATCTGCGCAGTCTCGAACAGCAGCAGGATCAGGCGGCGTCTCTGACTCCGACTGAGCTCGAAGGCGAGGCCACATATCAATCACTGCCACCTAGCTGGCAGGGCGCTCCAGGAGCTGCTCCGCCCCTGGTTGCTGTGAAAGTGAGAGCGAGACAGCCGCCAGCTGGTTTCCTGGACACCAAGCTGATGAGCTCCTCGCCATCGGCAAACTATTATCGGCCCACAGAGGAGCCGGAGCCCCTTGATCTGACCCAATTGAACATCGAGGCAAGCGTCATGTGTCTGGTCAGCAAACTAAAGTTCTTTTGTGGTCGCTGTGACAGTCCCGCCATCCGGTTGCGTCATCCCAAGGCGCCCATTAAACGCGAGGGATTCACAGTGGTGCCACAGCAGACACCGGATGTGATAGCTGCCCCCAAGGAGCAGCCACAGCAGCTGAAACTTGATTTGACACCACAACCAGCGCCAGGATTGGCTGCGGCTCCAACAGCCAAAAAGGGTAACAAATTCACCGATGGATTGGATCTATCGCTGACCACCGACTGGGTTGGTGAACTGCGTCCCAGCATGCGTAAGCTACGTCATGCCATGGATCGTCTGCTGAAAACCGCGAGACTGATGCACTCCGTGCAGCGTCTACAGCAGGATGTCCGCTGCAATCGACTCCAGGCGAGCATCATGTATCGACGCGATGTCTGCTTCTCCCAGGCGGTAAGGCACTCAAATTTATCCAAGTGCATACCTCTAAAAACTAACTATAACCTCTAAAAACAACACTATACTACACAGCAAATGCGCTGCTTCGAGTAAAGACGCTGAACGCGAATAACTTATGACCCTGTATATGAGCATTTGGGCAATTGTGATAGACACATGAAAAAGTTAATTTTATCAAATATTTATTATATCTGAAAAGCAATTTAGTTGAACTACTTTTAGTTAAAATGATGAAAACAATCGACTTTTATAATTAAAAGATATAGGTCAAAATATGCGATGCATTACAAAAAAAAATTGTTCTGCATCTTTGTTTTTATTATAATGCAAAGACTCCTATCCAACTCTGAAAATTTTAAGTCTCAAGTTTCCACATTTATTCGACTCCTTATATCTCCCTACATAAAACACCGCTTTAAATTTAATTCTGAGACTTTCATGCTTTTATAACTAGATCCCAAGTCTGAACAACTTCAAAACGTCATAACTTTATCAAAACTAAACCGATTTTCAAGCGGAATGTCATTTTGATCATGGTTTGGCTTTTTAATTCATTCTAAATTCAAATTTTATTCATTTCTTACAAAAACTATTTTTTGCTAGAATTCGATTTTGATGGTAAGGGTACCCCCTTTGAAATTTTGAAAATTGATAATTTCAAATCTCAAGTTTTCACTTTTAGTCAACTCCTTATATCCTAATTAGTATAAAACAACACTTGAAACTTGATTCTGAGACGTTTCATTTTCTTGTCAAAAATCATGGGAAATTGAACAAAAATTTTGACTTGTAAAAGGTACTAGATCCAATGTCTGACCAACTAAAAAACGTCATAACTTTGTCAAAACTGTACCGATTTTCAAGCGGAATGTCATTTTGATCATGGATTGGCTTCTAAATTCATTCTGCATTTCAATTTTATTGATTAAAAAAAAAATAATTATTTTTTGCTAGAATTCGATTTTGATGGTAAGGGTACCCCCTTTGAAATTTTTAAAATTAAAAATTTTAAATCTCAAGTTTTCACTTTTAATCAACTCCTTGTACCGTAATAAGTATAAAACGACACTAAAAGCTTGATTCTGAGACGTTTCATTTTCTTGTAAAAAATCATGGGAAATTGAACAACAATTTTGACTTGTAAAGTTACTAGATCCAATGTCTGACCAAATTCAAAACGTCATAACTTTGTCAAAACTAAACCGATTTTCAAGCAGAATATCATTTTGATCAAGGTTTGGCCTCTTAATTAATTCTGTATTCAAATTTAATTAATTACGTTAAAAAAATTGCTGGCGCTAGATATTGGTTTCAATTTTTGGAGAATTTTACATTTTAAATCTTAAGTTTCAACTTTTTTTCAAGTTCTTTTGTCTTAATTAGTTAGTATATAACATTGCTTTAACATTTTATAATATTTTAAAATTGATTTGTTGTACCGGTACTAAGACCGGAACCGAGAGGACAAAACCGAAATGATGGAACCTTTTACCGAAATAGTTGTTTTGGGGACGTACTGGAACCGATATCTGATACTTTTTGTTTCCCTGAAAATATTATATGATTTTTAGCTGTTGATAAAAAACATCGAATTAAAGTAATTTAAAATTGCTGAGCATTTTTTATTTTAAAGCATTCGACTAAAGTACCGCTGTTAAGTTTGCTGGATAATTTACATAAAAATGATAATGTTTGTATTGTTTCTTACAGTTAACTGCCTTGGTGAGTGGCCTGATGCTTCGGCTGTGGGGCAGCGAACTGGACAGCGGGTATATGAGACTGCTGCGAGAGCTGGGACCATTGGCGTACTTTGAGGGATTGCTGTCGCTCTACGGGGCAGAGACGGATATGTGGAGTGACATGTGTATTGCCATTGAGGATTTGTCGTCGGTTAGCTTTACGCTGGTGCAGGCACAGCCGGGCGAGGCGACGCCCATGCCGCGCATAACGGGTTCTCGTCAGGCGCTGGAAGTGCTGTTGCCCGTGCCGGAGCATGTGCTGACTAACAGCTGCTCAGTGTCCAGCTTTAAGATCACGCCCGTCTTCTTCAACATTGGCATTAACGAGAAGGCCACGTTGGGTCAGACACGGGAACAGCATCGCTCCAATTTGGACAACTATTTAAGGCTTAATCAATATTTTAGTCGATATCGCAAGCTGGGATTAAATGCTTCAGCTGCGGCGGATGTCAGCTCATCGGAACTGGAGTCCCTACACTCGGTGCTGGGCTTTATGGACCAGCAGCTGCGCTCCAATGTCACCAAAAATGTAAAGATTCTGCATCTGGCCGAGGACGCATGTCGATTGATGGGCGGACTGCGTTTCACATCATGCAAAAGTGCCAAAGATCGCACCGGCATGGCGGTTACCCTCGAGCAATGCCGTGTCCTCGTGCGGGAGTTTCAGCTGCCGGCTAAACATGTACCCTATGCGCTCAGCACCATGAGAAGGTTGTATATCTATCCGATCACTTAGTATTAGGTTACTGAAACCGAAATTCTCGTTTATGCTCCAATTTCAAATTTTGTTTGCTCCATTTATAGAAAATATGTTCCGTTTAGCTCTATGATTTGTTGTCATATTGAGGCTCAAGTTGGCTAATTAAAAAATAATACACTTCTTTTTTCTTAACCTATTGCAATTTAAATTTTATATATAGAATGAGCCAAACATTAATTCGTACACTTGTGATTTTAAATTATTTGCCATCAAAAACTTTTTTAAACACAATTAGACAATATTGCAAATTTATATTTAAAAAACTACAATAAAAATCGGTGAATTGAAGTGTTTGAAACGGCCAAATTCAGATATAAGAATAATTTTGGAGCTCCTATTTTGAATTTTTGTGATTTCATAACTTAAAGCAAGTATTTTGAAATGAGGTGCACAAAAATAATGAACTTTTCCATATAACCCTGCTAGTTACATGCATCTCTTAACGAACCTTGTTTTATCTTGCAGCGAGGGCACACGAATGGACAATGTATTCAAGAATATTGGCAAGCACAAGTATGCCTTCAATTTGCCACAGGTGATCATGCTTCCGGCCATGTATAGGCCACCAGTGGGCGCCTATGGGAAAGCCCAGACCTAGGTGTTCAACCTCAACTGCAAACGCAATCGGAATGGGAATCGCAATCGAACTTCCAGTTAAAGATCGTTAAAAATCATTTTTAGGCTAAGTCAAATGCAACATACGAGTACTTATGAGAAACTTATTAACAAAACACTGTGCCAAAAATAAACAAAGAAACGAAACAAACGTAAATTAATCAAAACATAAAAAAAAACTTATTAAATACATATTGTCTCAGAACTGTATCGTCTGTTAGTACTTAGAAAGGGAAATGATTGTTATTAAACGCATCAAAACGAAACAATTCCGTAGAGTTAGCTTTCTTCAATTATTTATGTTAACGTATTTATTTTTAGACTATTATGTAATTCATACACATATTACTTATAGAGGCGCAACATGTACTTCATTGTTTCAATTCATGTACTTCCAGCAAAAAAAGAAAGCAACTTGTTAACCAAATATAAAAGGAAACTAAACAACGATTAATCAAATGTGTTCATCTGTTTTTTGGGTGGTCTAGTAATCCTGGACACGTCCAGTGCCCAATCGCCGTTTGCGTATTTCCGTTGCGAGCCAGGAAGGTACATCTTTAATAGGATGTGCACTGGGGAAACGCAATGGAGGCTCGGGTCCATTGAAGGGATGTGTTTTTGCAAGCTTGCGCTCCAGATACTCCTTGTTCACCTGCTTGATGTCGCGATGCTTGTCCATGTACAGATTGAAGGGCTGCTTGAGCGGGAAGAACTTTTGATCTGCCAAATATGGCTTGGGGAAATCATATTCATACACGGGCTCCTTGATCTCTGTAAATTACAAACATCCCATTAATAAAAAACAAGTTTAAATTACAAAAATTGTCTCCTGAAACCTACGCAACACATTGTGATAGAACTTTGTCAGGGATTCGTCCCAGTTGGACTGGTAGAAGGCAAGGCCCGCTGGTGTCAGCTCATCCTGATGCTGGCGATAAAAGTCCAGTGTGCTAAATGTACGTTTCTCCAGACTGATGTGATCCTTGGCATCCAGCTTGTGTTTGCTCAGATCCAAGCGGGACACCTGCTTGTAAAGCACAAACACCATGCGCTGGTATCCCACACCCTTTGGCGGAAATGGTGGTAAATACTCAGCCAAAACTTCGCCCTCGCCGATCTTGTCATTGGGTATGTTGGAACTATTGCAAATATCATAATGAATGAGAGCGGGAATCGTCCATTATCTTTAAGGTAACCTACATGAACCAATGTAGACACTCAGCTGCTGGATTCGTGTAGTGGGCATCGGGATTTGTGAGTAGTAGCGTCCAGTAGCTGTCACCCTCCGCCGACTTGCCCGTTATGGGATCCAACTGGCCATCAAAGCTGACCAATGGCGCCTTGATTGCCTCCGAAGGTTTTATTACATTGCCATTGTAGACGGGACTTAGAAGATTCGCATCCAGCTCATACTGTATGCTAAGCGGAACGCGTGGCACAAAATACGCGCTGCCAAACAGATGCTCAAAGATGCCATAGTGATCCGCCAGCAGACGCAGATCATGTTGGCCTGTTGTTTGCACATAAGCCTCCTGCACCTTGTCCAGGTCGATGACCACTGTAAGCGTATGTGATACAATCTGGATATAATTCGGAATTTTAATATCTTCTTTAGCTACTCACGCTTGTTGCTTCGCGCCAGCTTCTCCAACTCCTTGCTGGCACGTTGCGCCTTCAGATGCTCCAGGCGAAGCTTCAGTTGTGCCGAACGCGATGGCTTCAGCTGTGGAAATCCAATGTTGACGCGTGCCACAATCTCTGGATCGGTAACATTATCGTCTGCACATTGGATTTGTCAATTGTCGGTTATTTGATTGTGATTATCGGCGGTGGTTACATCAACAACGCAACTTACCCCGCAATCGTTGCTCCAGTGTTCGTGCCACACCGGGTGGCTTGCCGCGCAGCGTGTGTCCCTGGCGCGAACTGACATTGAGTAGTCCCAGTGCTGCGGTTTGTGTGCTACGCAAACCGCCATTTACACCGCTTTTCATTAATAAATTGCTAAAAGACATTGTGTTTTATAAGAAGGCGGCCTCGCGTTTTCATCAACTGCACAGCTGACTAGGGCTGCCGAAACATCGATTGACCGATTGTTATTGACCGACAGATCCATGTTTTTCTACTATCGACATATTTATCTCACAACAATTATTACGGTTGTCGATAGTTGTGTTGGTCAACGAAACTACTACTACTACTACACTATTGCCATGTATACTCAGCTATTGTTTGCTATCATTTGCTATTATTAAAATTTTTAAAGCTATGCAAAAGTGCACGCAAAAATGCTTTCCAGCTAGAAACAGCTATTTTATTCCTCAAAACTTGGCAGCACTAGTGAGTGAGTAAACGGGCGATAGTTGTCTCTCGGAACGTTGCTAACTCTGTTTACCAGTGCTATGTTCAAAAACGGCGCCATAATTCAAATGTGAAATTATTTAGTAATAAATAAACATTTTGAAGGAAAATTAAAAATTAGAAATTACATAATGTGAAGGTGATTATTTTGCAAAATTATTTCAGAAAGTTCTAAATTCTGCACTTAATAAATAAAATTTCTTTTATTTTGTGAATTCGTCCTGTTAATGTTGATTTTCAAGAATTCATGAAATGCTCCGCATAAACGTAGTAATTGACTCTTGTCAATCAGCATTTGTAATTCTACACTAAGAACTAGAACTATGTACACTTAATACCATTAGGTAAAGTGAAATTCCTTAATGCATCCTGCAAATAAAAGCAAATATAGAGAATGTGTGTTAGAAGCAGAATGAAAAAGGGGTAAACACAATTGGGATAGTATACTAACTGATAAATATAATAGATTTTAATATCTAGAACTAATGACCCTTAAGATGGAGGCAGAAGGACATGACCTATGTACAATTCATGTTGATCGATATAAGCAAGGGTAAATTTACATGCTTTCTATGCATACATACGAATTACATACATGCATACATATGCTTCAGTTTATTACTCTCTTTTTAATAATGAGAGAAAAAAAAGCAATTGAGAGCGAGTGCCGGTGACGAGCCTCCTACACACACGCACACAGCTGCACTTATGTATTTCACTCGTAGTAGGCAGTGTTATACAAACCAGTTTACACGCGCTTTCGTATAACAGTTGCTGACACTGCTGCTGCGGCTTCTGCTGCTGCTGCTGCCACCGCTATTGCTGCGTCGGCGCTCGAAAAGGACAAACTCAAGGGCAATCCATTGCTTAGGCTGAGCAAAGGCGCGTCAGGAGTGCGGCAAATGACTGAATGTAAAAAATTAAAAGCGAATTTTTCTATAAATATTTTATAGCACAAGACACAGTGTTGGCTAAGTACATACAAGTGCATTCATAAGTACATATATATGCATAACATAAGTGCTGATATTACTAGAGAGTGATTACACAATCGACATCCAACGGTCAATGCACACGTCATTGCGACACCCACCCACCCAGTTCTGTCCCTTTCAAGCACAAGCGAAGAGTTTGACATTTACGCTCTGCCCACGCTGCCAAGCCGCCTACACATATGCCAACACACGCTCTCCCTGCTCTCGCCACGTTGTCATTTGCTCTCTCTTGACCCAGCATGTCAGTTGTTGTTGTTGTCTCCTGCTTTTTTGTGATTACAGTCGGGCTGCTCAATAATTCATCACCTTTGTATTCCTCTGTTTTATTTTTTTCTCATTTAGTGCTGTTGCATTTACGGGGATCTATTGCACAGTTATTAACAGAAAAAAGTAGTTTTATCAATCGACAGGCCTGTGTAACTGTCAATCTGTCTGTCGTAATTGTAATTGTTGTTTGTTTTCGATTTTACGACCCTGTACTTAAAAGTTCAATGGGTCTTTTAAGCTTGTCAAAAAGAAAATGTAAAGTACACATATTTTTTTTTGTATCAGCATTAACAACCGAGTCGATATAGCTTTAAGTATCCGTATGTCCAAATAAACACTTCAGATCTTAGAGACTATTAGATCTAGACACACTAAACTGGGTAAATGCATATGTAGGTGCTCGTGCATACAGTTACCAATAAAACAATTGCATTACTACATTTTCTTATAGATGAAAAACAAAAGGTTGGGAATGCGATTTTTCCAAAAACTTACATATATTTAATATATTTTGTTTTGTATATCTCATATAAAAAATTGTAATGAGTTCTTTTAGAATGGTTGCAAATTTTTGTTTTTGAAAACATTGCATTAGAGGTTGGTCCTATTACTATATACTATATTATTCTAAGCTGATACAGTTTGTTTAAGAATTTCGCCATGATACTTTTCAACCCTGACATTGGCATTTTTTTTTAGTTAAAATATTTTTATTTATTTATTTTTTTGTTATTTTCATTATTATTTTTTATTTTTATTTCTAATTTACATTTTGTTAAAAGCATAAGTACAGGGTGTGTCACAGCTGAGTGTGCTCGCCTGTAGCCTTTTCTACTTGTTTCTAAGTCTATATTATTTATATATACATACATATTTGTTATACATACATATGTACGTGTTGCCTGTGAGCTGTTTCCCTAAAGGCGTTTTTTCGACTTTTCGTAAAATTTTCCACTGCGCACGCACTGTAATGGGAACCACATCTAGCCGGTGTAGGCTGCTGTTCCGTCATCCCCCTCAACTGATTTGAGGTTGCCCCGCTCCTCCTGTTGCTGTGGAAACTGGGCTAAGTTCACATTCATTAGCAGGGTGCAAGTAGCTATTGATTGTGCACGGCATCATTAGCTATCATTACAATTACAGTGATCACTCGATAATTTCAGCTGTCTAAAGAAGGCTTTTAAAAAATCCTTAATTACCTTGACAGCATTTATCGAATGCACTCTGTACTACCAGTTTTTGTAGTATTGATATGGAATTCACTGGAAATTGAATAACCTAAAGTGCTTGATTTGTGCAATTAAGCCGAGCGATTTTTGACATCCCGTGCAACGCCCTCCCTATCAGAGTCCACTTTGTTTACTGATAAATGATAAGCGACGCGTTCGGGACTCTTGAACATATGCCAATTTGGGAAATCAGTCAACTTGTCGGTATATCGATCGTACAATTGAACTCGTCAAGTGGTCTATAAATACCTATACAACATACTACGTACATATGTATATAAAATTGTACAATATGTAAGTATTATATAGCTATAAAGTCCCGCGATAGAAATCTGATTGTATTATTATTATTTTTTTTTTATTGCTTCCCCATTGAGAAGTACGCACATCAACCAGAGATTATCATCATTATCAATATGAATGGAAAACATGAATTAATGTGCACCCCAAAGATCTCTGACCGTAACCGTCCTTATCAATATTTCATCGCTCGGCATTTGCACTTTTACTTTCGGTTACTGCAGGGCAATAGACTGGTGATTGCCTCAAATTTACTTTCATTGACCTCTCTGTGAAAGATTAATTCGACATGTGAATATCTACAAAAGATTCTTATCAGCGCATGCTAATCATTACCTAGATAAGAGTACATACTAGTGTTTGTTACTGCGGACTGCCGTCCTCGCTAGTGACGAAAGTGACTAACTAGTGACTTTATTTACTGGTTGCAGTAGAAACTAGAGATTACTCGTAACTCTTTACTAATGTTCTCATATATAAGAGTCAATTTTTTTTTAAATGTCAGCAATTCTTACTATTTACTCATATTAGCTAGTGTTTACTTGTAACTCGTTACTATTGGTTACTCGTTATCAAAAATCCAAGGAAATCTTACTTCCCAAAATCCTTACAGCTCAGTCTATTAACTGGTTACAGTAGAAAATAGAGATTACTCGTTGATTCAAAGGATTTTAAATTTTCCTGTTGACTGTTTACTCGCTATTCGTTCTTAATGTTATTCTGTAGTCGTAATACTGGCTCTTTTGACTACATACTTAAATTGGGGAACACAAATTAATGTAATTCGTAAGTCGCTGCGCATTACTGTCTACTCGCTACTCGTTACAATATTTTTAATTAAACTGTACTCGTTTCACCTAAAATTCCTTTTTACTTACATATTGAATTTTAACTTACGCATCACTCAATATGAGTTACTCGTTACTCGTCAATCACCACTCGTTACTAATCTTTACTATAATTATCTTTTAGCTGACTGTGTGTTTCATTCAGACATTATCCAGAAACTTGATCTTCAAGTGTATATCAGCTGGTACAAGTTCCTCTTACGACTGTGTTGATTTGTTATGTTTTTCGCCTATCACATATACGCGGTAATATTTTTAATTACATAGAGCACTCGACAGGGACCCACTTGACCCACCCTGCCAGCACCACCACCAGCAGCAGCCCTCATATTGAAATTCGCATAGCATTCCTTGAACGCATTGTCTATATGGCCACCTATAAATATGTTTATTGTTTATAATCATAAACAAGATTGCGCCTCGAGCTGTTTATGCAGCATGTCTATGTATTTGAAAGTGCTTACACAAATGTAGGTGTAAATATGCGACTGAGATTGTGAATAAGTGTAGGACTGAGGCGATAGACGTGTCGTATACTTAACGTATACTTACTCGTCGTGCCTTTTGACCGAACCGAGCTTATCAATCAGAACAGAACAGAATAGAACAAAAAAAAAAGCACCGAGTTCCCTGAGCTTCAAAACTCGCGTGCTGCTTTTCTCGGATTGTCTGTGGCCATCGACACACACCAGTTTTATGCGGTTGTGCTTCCAGTAGGCCGCGTCATGATCATGAACTTTGCCTTTGTGTAATACTCGTACTCGTACTTACTATATATATTGCGCAGTTCCATTGCAAAATTGCCACTCAAGCAATCGTATTTACGATCATTCTCAACCTCAACTGGGTATTACATTCCCCAAGAGTCAACGAGACGTAACCATACCCCACAAAGTGCATATTAGTCATACCAATGCAGGTACTTGGAATTCTTTGCCCAGCTATAGAATTTCGATGAAATTACGATTAATTCGATGTAACTATAGTAATAGATTTAATAGTTAAAGAATCTAACTTCTGAAAAATTTCAACTGAGTATTAAGATCTCTTACTTGATTCAGATAAAGCTATCCAATATTTCTACATTCCACATTTTATTTATAGATGAAAACATGATACAATCGTTATCAGATTTGATACATTTTAGATTGACAACCTGATCAAAACTTAAGTACTATCGATCACTAATTTTATTTATTGACTGAAACTACAATACACTGAACAAAAAAATTTGTTTTTGACACAATTTTTAAAATCAATAAAAAAAAATCATTTAAAGACATTTTATTTAGAAAAATTATCTTTTAATAAGAGAAAATATTGTAAAAATATTGGGATTTTCTCTTAAAGTTGTTTTACTTAACAAATGAAAAATTATTAAGACCAATATTCTTGATATTGAAAAGCCAGTTTTTTAACAATGCATTGATCTTCAATAAGATCAATTTTAGATTTGAAGATCAGTATCAACAGTTGGTTACTAATGATCAGTCTCAACTGACTACTGAGTTCTTAAAGAGATAAGTATGAAAATACACCGGGTTTTGTGAATTAAGTTCCTTGAATTTGGATCTTATGAAGATTTCATTTTTGTATATATTTTATTAAAATTAAACATTATCGTTTTTTCCATAACTTACAGTCTTGAAACCTTTTAAACTTTCTTGGATTTTCCAGCCTACTAATAATCTGTCTGTTTTGCTTCATTGAATTTATAGAAATTCCTGATAATACTGTTATATATATTTATAGCTATTGGGTATTTCTTTGAGCGCAGTTGCATAATTCATCTTAGCATTGACATCTCTCTGTCGCACTTAAGCTGAACTTGAAATTAAAAGCAATTATAGTAGTTATTGTCTCTCCCTCTCGTTTTCTCTTTGTCCGTCTCTTTTTTTTTTTGTCTGTCCCTCTCAATCCAGCTTTCTACCCGCTGCTCTTTGAACCATCTCAAATGAGTGCAATTCGTTTGCAGTTTTCACTGCATTCGTAGACAATAAATAAAAATACAAATGAAAAAAAAAAACAATAACAATAACAATATGAATTGTTGCGAAATGACAAACTCAAAACAATTTCGCTGAATGAATCGATGGACGACTGACTATAAACAATAATACAAATGACACAAATACACACACATTTACATAAATGCATGCTTTCGGTCAAGTCAAAGTACAAGATGCGGGCATATTGGACTATTTAATGACCTTCACCTCACTCGCTACTTTTGAAGAGAGCGTCTAAATGTAGAACAGGGTTAACTTTAGGCAGCTTGGGTTAGGTTAGGCCCACTTTACGTTAGGTAAGCTTGTTTAAAGCTTAGATTTAAATTCAAAAATGTTACGTTAAGGTACACATTAAAAATATAGAAAATGAATAACACTATAAATTTGTCTCATGTTGTGGCTAGATTTAGGCTTATATTTAAGTTCGATTTGTACTCTTGTAAATTAAGCTAAGTTTAGTTAATCTGCAAGATTATGGTTACGTTTTTTTTTTTTTTTTGTAGAAATTTTTAAAAATTTGTTTTCCTATCTTATATACAAATTTATTTTTCCTTTTATAGCTATACAAATTGGGATTTTTAAAAAATATTAATTAGTTATAAACTGGCTAAGCTTGATTTTAAAGTTGTGTTAAACTTAAGACAAGAAAAATTTAAAAAAAAAGTATATTATGTTAAAAAAAAAAAAAAACGTTAGCTGCAATTAATTAAAAAAAAGATTAGAAATAAATGCAAAATTGCCGTTTGGCTTAAAATCTTTAGTTTTAAGATAATGATACTCTATGTAAATTAATTCCAGTTGAAACTAGGTTAGGTAAGGATTGTTTTATGAAATTATTTTATAGTTCAGGCGTATGTAGGCTAGATTTGTGCTTAAATAAAATTAGGTCCTATCTATCTTTAAGCTTTGTTTTAATTTGAGGTTTGGAAAATTTTAAGGTTAGGGTTTTTGTAGGGCTTCAGCTAAGGCTTAAGCTCATACATAACTTAAACGTACAAAGCAGTAATCGAAGTCTAGTAAAACTAATGTGCCTGAACGTGGTGCATTTGGTCATACGTATAAGAAATGCAGAAACGTGATCTATTCCATGTGGATCTCAGTGTCACTTTTCGTGGTTATCGGGCAAATGAGCTTGTTGTTTGTTATTGCTGTTTTGGTTATTATTGCGACAGTTTATTATTGTTTTGTTTTGTTTTGTTTTGGGCTGTTTGTTATTATTATTATTATGGTTATTTGCGTTCTTTTATTTATGGGCGAAAGGTGTATAATTTATGCCACAAAGTTAGACCAGACAATTTGCGGTTTTTTTTTTATGGTTATGAGTTATAACACAAGATCACATTTCATACGATTGAAATGGAGGTTCCCCCAGGGGGAATTACAGAAGAAATCTGATGTCTATGTCTGAGACGGTTTAGTTTTATATGCGGCATATGTCTCTAAAACTGGTCAGCTCTACGTTTCGGGGCTTTACAAGCGGCGTAAATTGATTCAAGTGTTCCACTGATATAATAAAATTGTATGCCATGCATTTCTCTATTCCAGATCTTGGAAACAGCTGCCATTAATTGAACAAATTTCAACTGAGTCGACACTTCGTTCGGGGGTAGTTCAAGGCGGTTCCCTCCGCTATAGAGACTGCGATTGTTCCTTCCATTCAATTGTATCGTATTGGTTGCCAACCAATTGACTTGTTAAACGATTAAATGTGAATGACATTACTCTCCATTCATTATAATCAACATTTATGTACACATATGTTTTCATTGTGGCCATGATCTTGTAAGATCTTGAGACAACCGCATCGTAGTCGACTTTACACTTACCGCTATAGGTTATCGGTTATCGGCTATTGAACCGTCTCGACGTTTATTTATTCGACCTCGTTAAGATCGCTTAATTCCCATTATTTGAAATAATTATAAAATGTCTGATGAATAACCTTCTAACAAGTCTTAATGATTAGCTAATGAGCACTTATTTAGAAATTCCAAATTAAACACAGCTCATATCGCAGTTTCTTAAGTATAAAATGATTTTTGTCGATCCTAACACAGTAGATTGAGAACTCATCTGATGATTTTGTTTTATATTAACAGTTAAAAATGGTCAGAAAAGTTCTCTTGTTTATAGTTAGTTTATAGAAAAAAATCTGTTAAGAAAAGTTTTTTTTTTCAGATCGCAAAACCATAGTTTATAGAGTTTCTATAGCAGGTTCTTAAATAATTAATTGTTTGTATTGTTGTTGATGAAGTCTTTTTTTTAAATTCCTTCATTTGCAGTGGATTTTTTTCTCAGAAAGCTTATAAAATCATCTCAATGAAGTTTTCATTGTCGAAATATTTCAGATAATTGTGCCATTTTCCGCTGGTCGCTTAACTTAATGATTTTTCACTTTTCTCAGCTAAT
The DNA here is from genome assembly GCF_004354385.1 of Drosophila innubila. Lineage (NCBI taxonomy): Eukaryota > Metazoa > Arthropoda > Insecta > Diptera > Drosophilidae > Drosophila > Drosophila innubila. The sequence continues at coordinate 21,119,648 of NC_047626.1, forward strand.
TGCGGAAAATAATTGAAATGTGGTTAAAATACGATAATAAAAAAAACTGGTTAACAATTTGTGCAATATTTGTATATATATTTTTTAATTATAAAGCACAGCACGCTGACGCTGACGCCGAAGTCAGCCGAGGCAGAGGCAGCGACAGCGACAGAGCTGCGCCTCCATTAAACATTAAAAACAGCTCACAATCTAATTTGACAATAAAAATGTTTCCATAATATACATAGGAAAAAAAAGCAGACAAATTTATTTGCAGTTGTGTGTAATAAAATAATAACGGCAATCATTCAAAGAAAACAACAACGATAATTACAACAAAAACAATGGGTATAGACCGTCGCAACTTTGATCTGTTGTTGCTGTTAATACCCTGTAGACGATAAAAACGGGTAGGCGAAATCTACATATGTTATGGTCGAACTGTAATAACTTTGTCAAATCTCAACCGATTTCCCTGCAGAATGTCAATTTTATCATTATTTGGCCTCATAATTTGATTCTGCATAAAAATTGGAAATTCCAAATTTTACTATAACTGTCAATTCTTTCAATTTTCTTCAACTTTCTCTTTGACACTTTTTCACAAGTGATATGGTAAAACTCGATCGATAATTCGATTCTATTTTTTTTTTTCTAACCCGGTTCACAGTTTGGATTTATAGAGAATCTGCTGTATCCGTATCCCGATTTTAGGTTCCTTCTTCTTCTCATTTCTTCGCTATTAATGTTTTTACTTTACCAAAAAAAATATAAAGTGTTGATTTGTTTGTCAAATCATATTCCATACGCTAACTTTACTAAATATGTAATCAATTTAAAGTAGCTTAAAATTTACTTAAAAAGATTTATGCAAGCCAGCTTACGTGGTATTCTGTAGTCGTGCATTTAATCAATCGCAGCAAGCAGCTGCGACCCAGTGACCAATTTGAATTGTTTCTGTTTATGATATTTTTTCGTCATGCACCGATTATAACAATTTTCGCTCCATCCAAGCGGAGTCTTAATGATCTCTCTCCGAAAAACAACAACAACAACTGTACTACCAGTTAAAAAAAATATTTTGCAAAATCTAATTAATTGTTTCGGAAAAAAATATACTTGCATATGTAAATATAAATTTAAAATAGTTCACCCAATAGAAGTCATTATATCGGTTTATAACTTGTTCTAAAAACCATGATCAACTTTAATAAAATAGGAAAAATAGCAAAAACCAAGAAAATGTTTATTTCTGTAAAATAAAATATTTATTTATTTTGTTAAAATAATTTTTAGACAGACTTTAGATATATTTTATCTACTATAACAGCAATCTGATTGCTAAAGAAGTGCTTCTGGAAATTTGCGATTAGATTTGTTATTGATAATATCAATTGGCCAACCTGAGTATTAGTAATGTTTGCAGTTATATTAAGTGCTGATACGGTCTCTTTATAGGGATTATTCAGTCAATGCTTTCACGTGAGCTGACGTCAGTTTTATATTAACATTTACATTAAAATTAACATTTACAATGTCACAATGCAAATTCTCCACTGGGCACAAGAAATTCGTTTCCTCCTTTTTCTTCATTTTTGCCTCCCTAGCTATTTATCTATCTATTCGCTTCTGCGACATTGTTGTTTGGTTGCAACAGGTGAAAAACAATTTGAAACATTTTTGTCGTATTGATAAACAAGTTTCCCGATCTTGCTGTGCACATTTAGACACATACAGTTTGTCAAGTAACTATTTTAACAAATTACAATATTCGCATATTTTATTTAAAAACTAACTATTAACTATTTTTAGACCTTTACTTGGTTTTTTTGTTTCATTTTTTTTTGTAATTTTTTAATACTCTCCTTTGGTTGTAAAAATAAATCAAAACAAAAAAAAAGAATACATTTATACAGTTAATCATAAAAGTGTTCTGACAAAACAAAAATTTATATATGTAAATACTTGTTTTTTTATTTGAAAAAAAAAAAAATGAATTTTAATTTTAATTTTTTTTTTACTTGTTTTAAGAACCAAAAGCAGGAAATATAAAAAATTAAATAAAAATCCATGAAATATACATACTATTTTTGGAATTGAAAATGTGTAAATTTTTGATTTGTCAAAACACTTTCCTAGCTTACTGTGTGCAAGGGCGTAGGCAGGGGGGAATAGAGGGGCACTATGGACAAACCTTCTTAGAATTCGTTGAAGATAACAATTTTGACAACCAATTTGACTCAAAAAAAAAGGGACTCACTCTACTGTATTATTTTTTGTTTTAAGAATCATGTATGCTGAGTGTGCTAGAAAGGATAGTCTCCGAAATAATTGTTACCTTTATAAAGTTTCGAAATGAAATAGTAATGTGTGTTCTACAAGATTAAATAAAATTTTAAATTAATTGATGCAACTGAAAATGTTTTTTAAAACTGAAAGAAATCTATTTTGAATTAATTTATTAATTATATAAAAAATACCTTAAATAACAATTATATATCTCGGAAATTTGTAAACAGTTGTTTCAAAATTAATTCTTTTAAATGTCTCTAGAGGTTTGCGCCCCCTTCGCTCAAAGCTGCCTACGCCCTTGACAGTGTGTACAAATATTTATGCAGTGATACATATATTCGTGTAAGCTAATTGCTAATAGTTTTGGTTTGTTGTTATTGCAATTTGCGTTGTCTGCACCGCGTCGCGTGGTTGAGAAACAGCAACAACAACTACAACAACAACTACAGCTGATTGCAAACTTGTTGTTGTTGTTATTATTGTTGGCACTCACATGATTCGTTTACGTTTTCACACTTTCAAAAAATTGCATTTTGCATTTGCATAACCAGCACTAAAGTAAAGATAAACAGTGCAGGAGAGTGTCTAAGGAAAGAGAACAAAGAGCGAGAGCAAGAGCAAAGAGCAGACACTGCAGAGAATTGATATTTCAAACAGTCAACTACAGGGTGGCCAGAATTTTAGGTGGAAATACTAAAAAATTATTAAAAATGCATAAAGTGCTGGCAATTTCTTAAAAAAATATTTAAAAAAATTTTTTTTTGATTATAAATTTTATTATATTTTACTATTAATATTTTTATTTTTAAGTTTAATTTTGGAAAAATTAAAGCATTATCTTGAGTAGGACTTTTCAAAAAGTTAGAAATTTGTTTATTAAATATTAATAATAATGAATTAAAATAAAAGGAAACCATTTGAAAAAAATTATTTTCTTGTATAAAATTCTAAATACTGAAAGTAAACACAAATTTCGAATAAAAATTCCTTTTATTGTTTATTGGAAAAACTTGTCTGAGAACTTTCTGAGAAACCTGCACATTCAATATTTATTTTAAAGTGAATTCCATACTGTCAAGATTATGATCATTCATAGATAAATATATACACTATCTTTGGTCAGACTGTAGAGTATTTTAGAGAGCGACCCTTTCTACACTGAGTAGGCGTGTCTCTCGCGTTGTCGCTCTTCGCAAAACCCACTTAAAATCGCAATATTAAACTCTCAACTTGCCTTTCTTTTCGTTCTGTGTTTTGTGTTCTACGTTCGACGTTTAGTTTGTAGATTGTCAATTGCGTATTTTGTTTTCATTCAATGCTCACGAAAAGAAAATGAAAGATGTCCGAGAAAAATAACGATAGTGCTCTTTAAAATTAGATATTTATTTATAATTATTTTTATATATTTTTTACAACCAAACAAAAACAAAAGGCGAAACAACACACAAAGCATATTTGTTAAATTGCCGCTGAATTAACTCAAGATCACGAAGAAAAACGAAAAAAATGTAGAAAAAAAAAACACAGAAATCAACAAAATAACAAATTGTCAAAGTATTTGCTGATAAATATTTGTAGTTTCTTCGTCTCTCGCCCACTGACACATGTGTCTAGATTCTAGAATACGATTATACACAGAACACTATATACATATGTACATATATTATATGTATATAAAATATAAATAAGATGAGGTGTACGACTATGCAGATAATTAAGTAGATTAGCTGACATTATGTATTTAGTATATTGGGGGTATTTTTGACGACTTTTGTTAACAGGAATGTGAAAAAACTTTATGACACTTATGACACTTGTTCTTTGTTTTTATTATGCCATTCTCAGCTTTATATCTTAAGAACTTTTCATTCTGGAATAAAATAAAATTATTAGAAATTAAAGAAGCTTGAGTGTATATTTTAGGCTAGGCTTAAACTGAAAGCTTGCATCAGAAATGTAGTAGAAAAAAAAACTATTTCAATTTCTGTAATTTTTGCATTTGCGTCAATTCTAATATGTTGTATTAATCATACGCCGCGTATCACATGATGACTTTTACTTACGGTGTGTCTGGCTGTTTATCAGATTGGTTTGTTCAGATGAAATATTGGATGAATTATAATTATAACAGCCACAAGTTTTCCCCCGCAAAGCGAAACTGCAATCGCGTCGTCGAAGTAGTCATATTGTAATTTGCATTTGAATTTGTTTTTTATTGCGTTTGATATTTTTAAATGAAACGTGAGCCGTGCATTTCTGTAAGCCATGCTATATGCATATACTATCAGATACACATACAGTTAACCAAAAAAGTGTTTTGACAGAAAAATAGAAAAATCACAAATTTGTTTTGTTTTTAAAAATAATTACAGTTGATAAAAATTGCCTTTCTTCTTTTTATAATAACTTGTAATGAGAACCATAAACAAGAATAATAAAATAAAAATCAGTAAGAAAAAAAAAATATTTTTTTTCTACCAGTGTAAATTTTTGATTTTGTTCAAACACTGTAACTGTTTTGACAAAAACAAAAAATTATCGTAAATGTTTTTAATTTTAAAAAATAAATATTGAATATTATATAATATTATTTGTTTGTAACTTTATCTTTGAAACAAAAGAAAATTTTATAAAAATAATAGAAAAAATACAGTTTATTCGTTCACACAATTACTTGACTAACTGTATGTATTTTCAATCCAGATGCTATGCAGTTTCTTGTCCGAGTCTGGGGAATTTACATGTGGTTGGCAATTCTAAAAACAACTTTCGCGGAACTTGCGAAACTTCCCAGCACAGTTTGCTTCTCCTCTCTTTCGCAATCTCTAAGCTGAGACTTGTAAAAAACGCAACTTAACGGACAACAAATCAAACAACAATAAATCAGTCTATTTGCCTCAAAATGTATGTAATGGGCATTGAGGCGGGGTTTGTTGTACAGTGTACATCATGCATGAGCTGCAGCTGCACCACCACCGCACCACCACAGCACCACCACCGCACCACAGCACATTACTCGTCTCGATCGTAAACTGCATTTCAAATGCGTCAAACGCTACGAATTGAATCATTTTCAATTAAATTGTGACACAAAATTAACTCGGACTTTTTCGATTGAATAGCAAAAGTTACTGTTACTGTTATTGTTATTATTTTGTGTTTGTGTCTGAGTGTTGAATTGTTTATATGCTAGATTAATAAATAAAAATAATGAAAAGCGGACGCTTTATTGTCATAGGTTTTCAATTGGAGATGTCAATTGAAAGCGTCGATTCCAATTCCGATTTCAATTCTGGGAATAGTTCATTCCGATCACGCGATTCCAATGTTACATCACGAGTGCGCAGTCAATTCCCATTCCCGACCCAAAAGAAATTTAACAACTTTAAATAGTTTTGGTTTTTGTTATTGTTTCGTTTCCTCTGTTTTTTTGAATAGTTTTTAATTTTAATTTCGAAATCATTTTTAATATTTTGTTTTAATGTCCTTATTTTATTTTTTTTTTGATAATTTCTTTCAGCTGTTTAGTATGGCTTTAGTTGAATTTTCAGCTGCAGTTTCAGTTTTGGGTTTGATTTCGACTTCATCATCGTCTTGAAGTTAGATGGTAATTTTATTTGCTTGTATTGATAACTAAATAATTAATCCATGGCTAAGTTTGTATTTTTTTTACATTTTCATGACAAAATAGAAACGCTTTTTGCTCCATTTAGTTTTCCTCAAATTCATTTCTTGTTACAATAATATAAGTTTTTCATGTTTTTTCTTTAACATTTTTTTTTCGCTTTGCTTGGCTAATTTTTATTAAAAATACATGACAAAAAAATTGGTTATATTCTTTGATTTTTGTTCTTATATTGTTGTTCAACATGCAATGCGTCGCCTGCGCGCAGTTGCTAAAAATGTACCTTAAAAAACCAAAGACATGTGTTAAAAAACCAATTACCAACTGAAAAAAATGCGGAAAATATGCTATTAAAAAGGAAAAAATAAATTAAGTACGCTTGCAGCTAGCAGGAGGAAAAATGATGCAATTTTCTTTATATTTTATTTGCAGTGTTTTCTTTTTTCATCATCATTTCTTGTGTTTGTTTTCGTAAACATATATGTATAAGGTTGTCTCGTATAATTAGGACTCTCTTCTTTTATAACATTTAAAACTACATAATAATTAAGCACTAAACTAGGCATTTAACTCACACATGTGCATATATATATATATATATGTACAATACATATATCGAAACAATATAAAACAATTGTTTAGCTGCTTAAAAGTTAGTAACAAAAAAAAAAAAAAAACTAAAGATTAACAGAAACAATATATGCATTCATATAAGAAAGAGAGTGAGAAAGAAAAGTATAGATCATAATTACAATCAATGAAATATTAATATGTATATCGCTTTACAATTTTTGTATGTATGTGTGTATATACCATAAACATTTACAATTATAACAAAACACACAATCTTAGTTTTCATTGCTCGCTTGCTTTAAACTTTTTATAGTTTTGTTTACATATCATTTAACAATGTGCAAATTTCTCTAGTTTCAAGTTTTTTGTTTTTTGTGTTTGTCTTGTCCTGTTTTAGGATATGATGATGCTTGTAGCACAGTATAACACTTTTTGGCGATGGTATTTTCTGATTCTTCTGTCTCTGTCTCTGCCTGTCCCTTATTCGGGAATACCAATTCGTAATCGAAAAATTCATTCAATTTTTTATGCTCAGCTTTAATAACAAATTGCAAACTCGCATATCATATACATATATGTATTTGTATGTTATATATGTGTCTGTGTAAAATATATATATGTAAATATTAACAATATTTTTTCTTGATTGCTTGTAACGAAAATCGAAAATCGAGAATGGATCATTTAACCAATTAACTGAAGCATGCAAATAATTTATATTTAACTATAGAAGATGTAGTAAAAATGAGAACAGAAAAAGAGAGGAGAATAGAGAGAGAAACACAATTGCTGAAGCATACATATATTCCATTAATTGTTGATGTTTTGTTTTTTTTTTCTTTCTTATCCGGTTTTTTCGGTTTTATCTAAAACTTGCCTAATTTAAATACTAATAAGAGAAGCACGCTGCGTTGGCGCCACCTGGCGGTGGGTAGGGGTGACCCCCGCAGCGGCTACAAAGGAAACTAACTCAATTTCGCGTTCGAGTTCGAATGAATTTCGAAGTCAATTGATTGTTTTGTGTGTGTTTGTTTATGTTACTTAGCAACTGCGACGCCTGATTCTGATGCCGATAACGATAGCGATAGCGATACCGATAGCGATACCGACAACGATTACTTGCTATTGAGTACATCCTCTCGACAGGCAACGGCCGCCACCAGCGCCGCTCCACGCCCGGATCCATCCTCGGAGAGCATCAGATCGAAAGTGATGCCCGGCTTGATCAGCTGCGTGATCTTCTCGACCATCAGATTGTGGAACTTGGGATGGAATCGATAGACGCTGCCATCGACGCCGACGGTGACATGTGGCTCGTCCATCTTGTTGATCAGCGTCGCGATTCCCGCCGACACCAGATGCGCCGCCCGCTTCGAGACGCACTCGCAGATGTAACGGACATTGGCGCAGTCGCCGTCGGTGGCATTGGACAGCCCGAGTTCCTCCAGCACCAGGCGGCAGTTGGTGAAATTGCCGGGCTCGTCGGCTTCGATTTCGCTCACGTATTTGGTGAAGAAGAGGCCGCGGGTGAAGAGGACCTCGGATCCCTGGCCATTGAACAGGATGCCGTCGTGGGTCATCTTGGCGAGAACCAGACGCACCAGCTCTCCCATATACATGCCCGATATCATCTTCTCGAACGTCTGTTTGCCCGGATTGATGCTGTGACTATCGATGTCCTTGTCGAATTCGGTGCGCACAAAATCGAGTGCACCGTTATCACCAAACGCTCCCCACTCCGTATTGATAAGGACATGGGGCTTGCGATTGTCGGCGCCATCGAACAGCTGCGCCTCCTCCACCTTCTCCACATAGCAGGCATTCGAGCCGGTGCCGACAATCAGTCCGATCTTGCAGCTGTGATTCTTCCAGGCGCAGCTCATCAGTGTGCCCGTCGTGTCGTTGAGAATGGCACAGATGTCGATCTGGACATCGCCACGTCTGGCAATTGCATCCTTCAGCAGCTGGACAACATCCTCGTCGACCACGCCCGCACAATCGAATCCCTTCGTCCAGGTCGCCAGCAATCCCTTGGTCAATCCCAATTGCCGCAGCGGGAAGGAGAACGTGAATCCCAATGGCAGACGTTCCGAGTACACATTATGCTCGGCCATGAAATTGGACAGACATTCGGCAATGTGATCGAAGAGCTGAATACCCGAACCGATCATAATGTGCTGTGGAATAGCATAGATGCGTGACTCCATCTGAAAGTCATTGTTCTCCTGCAGATGGATGAGCAGTACACGGAAATTGGTGCCGCCCAGATCGAGGGCCAGGAACTTGCCCCGCTCATTGCCATTGGGCAGATCCTGCACGTAGGTCACGAAGCACTTGACATTCGCCTTCGGATGCGTATCCTTGGCCAGTCCGCGTCTCAGTTCGTGCAATATGCGATACGTTAGCTCCTGCACCTGCTCGTCCGTTAGCAACAGTTGCTGACATAACTCGTACACCATTTTCTTTTTATCCGCTGCACTCGCTGTTTGTATTTGAAATGCATTTGCATTTGCATTTATCGCAGTCGCAGTTGCAGTTGCAGTCGCGGTCGCAGTCGCTGCTGTCGCTGTCATTGCATTTGTCGCTTTACTCGCGGCGGCGACTGCGCTGCCAGTGCCACTGCCCGCCCTGACTGCAGGCTGAACTCTCACATTGTCCGTCTCGTCGCTGCCTTTGCCACTGTTGTGCCCATTGAGATTTGTGGCTAGTCCGTTGGTATTTATAGACACGTTGCGCATCGCGCCATTTAGCTGCTGCTCTTGGTCCATATCTCGTTGTTGTTGATGTTGTTGTTTGTAGTTGTTGTCTAGTTGTAATTGCACTTTTACAGTTACAGTCACTGTTGCTGTTTTTATTGCAGTTGCAGTTGCAGTTCTCTTTTGTTTGGCAGTCAACGAGCACCAAAAACTAACAAACAAACAAAACAAAAAATACAAACAATGTTTTTTTCTTCTTTTATTTTATGTATTCCCTTCACACACGCGTTTTGCTCGCGTTTTTGGCCGCCTCGATTTTAGTTTTGTGCGCGTTTATTGTCTCTTTTTATTTAGTTTTGCTGTGTAGTTTTTTTCTTTTTTTCCTTTTTGTTTTATTATTTGCCGTTTTTCGCTTTTAGTTGACTTTGCGTTGCTTCCGAGTCACAAAAAAAACTGTTTTATTTGATTTGATGTATTTTTTGCTATACTTCTTTTGTTTCGGCCGTTTTATTTCTGTCCGCTGCACGCGTCCACTGCTGTGAAACGTTGTTACGGAATTATTCTCCGTGGAGCTTCGTCAGTTGCTTTACTCTGACGCTGCCAGCGTTGAGCGCGCGCTGCCGCCGTCGACGTCTGTGCGTCGTTTCCATGTGTGTGTCTGTGTGTGTCCGTGTGTGCGCGCGTCGTGTACTTTGAAGGAACCTTGAAGGTCAAAATTGACAATTCATATTGGAGCGAGCAACTGTTTCTGCTGGGCCTGCGTTCAAGATACATTTTTGTATATAACACTTATGTCTGTATGCGTGTGCATATCGTGGCAGAGAGCTAGCAAGCGCCAGTCGAAACAGAGAGTATGAGAGAGCATAATTTTTTGTTGCGCGCCTCATGAATGGACTCTGTACGTACAGGCGGGCAGCGACGCGGCAGAGAGAGCAGCGTCACCACCAGTGTTGCCAGAACAGCTTTTTTTCAGTAAAGTTTGGGTTTCTTATAAGATAAATTGAATTTTGGATTTTTAACACCCACACTTTCACAGTTAAATCTTTAGAGATTATGGTGATAGTTACTTTTGAGAAACAGGTGAACAAATTGACGGTTGTTCTGAAATGCCTGAGATTCCAATGTATTTTATTCAATATTTTTTATTTTAAACTTTTTTAGAGTCCATAAACTTATTTGAAATTTCAAAAAAATTAATAATTATAGATTGCATAAATTTTTTTTAAATGTATCTTATATCTTATTAATCAATTTGAAAATGCATTTTTTAATTCATTCGATCAATTCTAAAATTTCTCAAAGATTTTGTCATTTGAGAGCAAATCAAGCTAGTTTTAAGAGCATTGAGAATAGCTTTTGGGTTGTTAGAAACTAATAGAAAAGATTCATATTTTTTGTTGGAAAATGTATCTTTTTTATCGCGTTCTCATTAAAAAAAGCTTTTGTTGACAGCACTGGTCACCACACTGTTGTACCAACGAACAGTCACTAAGAGCAAGGCAGTGAGAGCGAGAGAGAGAAGAGCGTGAAAAGAGCGGTCAGGTGTGCGTGTGGTTATAGGCATTTGCCTTTTTGCCATCGTCAGCAAAGCCACTCTACAGTGTACACTGCAAAGACGGCATGATGGAGTGGTCATTTAATATGTTCAAATGCAAGGCGTGAACTCTTTGTGTATTTAACTAATGTATGGCAAGTTTACAATGCGAACTGTTATTCAACGAGCTTTGGTCGTTGCTACTCGTATTAATGCACGTTAGTCTCAAAAAAGAGGCATTTGCAGAGTTCCACACAGCGCAGCTCATTCAAATGTCACCATCGACGTTCTCTTTTAGGATCATTCTGCGACCCTTGCTAGTAATATTAGTTGTTGTTGCTATTGCTGTTGCTGGCGTATAACAGTTTACTCTCAGTTTACATATCGGGAACAAGTTTGCATAGCTGTTCGCTGTGTGAGTGTGTGTGTGTGTGTGAGAGAGTGTACCAGTTTGGCATACAATTTTTGTTGATGGTCGATTTTAAGAGGCGCTGCGCTGCCTGCTTTTGACGTTGGCGTTGGCGTTCGTGGGGCTCGTCTCGCATTTATCTGCTGCTGTTGCTTGGCCTCCCTCTGCCACTCTGTGTGTGTGTGTGTGTGTGTGTGAGTACATACATACATTGTACAGGTATGTGTGTGTGTTTATTTTACGTGCCGTCGGCGACGTGCGCTGTACAATAACAACAACAACTTACAATCCAGACAAAGGTATCGCCTGACCGATTATGTGTTGGTATTGCAGCTCCAACACTCCTCCACCACTCACTCGAATTTAAAAAAAATTTCTGGTACTCAATATTTATAATAATTACTACACAAATGTTTCTCAGAATTTGTTTGTTCATAAACACATGTGTTATATTTTGCATTTGATTAAATGCATATGTACATACATACATATATATCTGCTAACATGCACGCATACTATGACACACATGCATTTGTACACAAACTTTTATGCATTGGTGTTGTGCTTTGCTGTTGCACTATTGTTGTTGTTCTTGTCCAAAGAGGCTCGTCTGTCTGTTGCTCTTGCAGTTGCATTTGCCATTATTTCGCCATTTTGTTTCTCTTGCTCAATTTACTCTCAATAACAGCAACTGCTGAGTGCAATGCACTGAGGGCGCTCTGTGATCTTGCTTATGCTGACTCTGTGCTACTTACGCATTTTTTGTGCATGTGATAAAGAGATTAAGAGATTCCGTGGCTTAGTTGAGCAAGTCTGTCAAATTGTGATTCTCTTAGAGAGCTGAAGTTGTACTATACACACCCACACAGGAACATACATATGCAAGTAAAATATATGCATGTATTGTAGCATGAAATATTCTCGTGAAATTGGAAATTCAATTTGCTTGGTAATAAGCTAACTTATTGAGTTATTTAGGAATTCAGTCGGGCCCACATGTTTCTACATACATATGAAGAAACACACATACAAATGTATGGGTACTCGCCCCTTTGTATATGTGATTTGCACATAAACATACATGCACACAGTTAGTCAAGAAAGTCTTTTGACAAAATAAAAGCTCACCTAGTTTTTTTTTAAATACGTACATACATATGTAGTTCAAATCAACAATAAAAATTATTTTTTTTTAAATTTTTTTAGCTTGTTCTAAGAAATAAAATAAAAAATCACAAAAGATATACATATGTATGTACATATGTATGTATGTATGTGTATTTTTGTCGAGATAAAATGTTTAAATTGTTTTTTGTCAAAAAATGTTCCTGACTAGCTGTATGTTTGTATGCCGCACGTGTTTTTTTGAACTTTTTGCCGTAAACAAAATAATTCAAAACAACATTTCAAATATGTATGTACATACATATGTACATATATTATAATCCGTATATATTCTTTTTAGTATGTGTACAAAGGGCATGGATAATTTAATTTTCTACGCTTAGTCAGCGTAATGAAATAGAGCCAGTGTTGTTTTCATTCCTTATCAAACCACAAACAAAATTGCGGAAAGTACAAATATAAAGCGAGTACAGTGATCGCTCGACAACTGAAGCTCTTTGTTATTTTCATTACTAAATAAATGAAATGCTATACAAAATCACAACTTATTATTAAAACTTAAGTGCATTGCAATTTTTAAATATTCTTGTATATATGTACATAGTTTCAATTTACAACTGTTTCCATTTTCATATGATCACTGTTATACAAAGAGACACAGAGAGAGAGGTAACTGAAAGAGCACAAAGAGTTGCGCTCTTTGCTTCTGGTGCTGCCCAAATCCTTATCAGTCCACAAACTAACCGAAGTAATGTTTATCTTTTAAAATACAAACACATGAGGAACTAATTCGTTCTTATCAGTTCAACGGAAATTGCGAAGAAATAATGGAAAAATATTTTTGTGGGCGTCTGACCTGAGCGGGGAGGGTACTGGCGAGAGGGGAATGTAAAGTAATGTAAGCTTGTAAATTCTATTGTTTTACGATTACGCCACTTTCTTATCAGCACTTGCAAGTGCAATATTATAATACATATACATACATACATATGTATGTACGTATAATAGTAATCGCTGCCGCGCCCCCTCATCACTGTAGTGTTGTCTGTGGTGCGATGAGTCAGCGTTTTGTCTTTTGTTGGTGTGCAACAGGAAAGCGAATAATGAAATCCTGTTTTTGTGTTCAGAAACCGGATCGACAGATATTGAGATCTTGAGAGTCGAGGCGATTCGAGTGTCTTGTCGAACCAGTTAAGCAAACCCAACAAGGAAGAACGCTAAAGTCAAGCAAATTCAACTGGGAGCGACCCTGTACTTATTCTCTAAAAAAAAAGGAATTAAAAAGATACACATATGTAGGTAAAAATATCACTATCTATCAAGCCAATATGACTAAAAATAAAAAAATTTAAATACACCGAATTACAAACTTTTCCAACACTCTATTTACAGTTTTTAATCTGTTTTGTTTTTGATAAATGTATTCAAAATATTGCTTAATTTTGTAATAATATTTATTTTTACATTATGTAATTCAGCAAAATAATGCTCAAAAAGAAAAGAAAAAAAAAACCCTTGTGATCGGAGATTATATACCATCTTTAAAATTTTAAAGCACAGGGTCAAAAAACGAACCGTTCTTAAAACCACTTACGATCAAACGACTTAAACACTAAAAAAAAAACACACACCCACACTTATCAACATACATACATACATCTATAATTAGAGACGTTTTTTCCTTATTAAATTTCAATACTGCGACGTCAGCTTACAACATAAGTAAATGTGTATGTATGTGTGTATGTCCGCCATTGGGAATCCAGATTTGGGGGCTCGCCCCGTTGTACTTACACACACACACACTAAAGCATTCGATTTAGTGCACGTGTGTGTGTGTAAAGGTGGGTCGTGTTGCTGTGCGCTTGCTCATCGCTAATACCTATGTATGTATGGATGTGTGTGTGCCAGTGTATACACACAGAATAATTGATTTTTTCATTCCTGATATCGTGCGCTCTCTCTTATTTCAAATTTCTCGTAGAAATGTGTGAGGCCACGCGCAGAGCCTGCTGTGACGTCAATGATGATGACGTCGACAGCGACGAGTTTTGTGAAACTGGCATACAAAGAGTAGCTGAGGCAGAGGCGGGCAGCAGAGATGCCGCAGCGCGTCGGCAGAGGCAGTCCAGGGGTCAATGCAGTGCGACGTGAACGTGAACGTTGCGTATACGCCAGTTGAAACATTAGCCAAAAAGACCTTCGCTTTCTCAACAAAAGCCATTAATTATAAAATTCAAATTTTTGGCAGCTTAAATAATTTCACGTGACGCTGCGTCGCCCACGTAAAAAAAATATTATTGTTCAAAACCGTCGCAGATTTGCAGCCACAAATGTCTAGAAAAAATGAAAAAAAAAACAGCAACTAAAACTATCAAAAATTCACCGAATTTTTATCTTAAGCATATATGTATATCCAAATGTGTTTAAATATAAGTGTATTAATTTTTTGATGTTTTTGAAAATCATTTGCTATGCAGCCTTGAATACTCTTTCCGCTGACTGGCTGCTAATAATAGCGTCAAAGAGGCGTGGCCGTCAGTTAACTGCTAACAAATATTGCCATAAATTACTCATCATATAGAAAACCAGTTGCTGACTATTGTGCTAATTTCAATTTATATATATAGATATATCTGTTTGTCGCCTCAACTTTTTCTTTATCTTTCCAGATGTAAATTTCCAATTTTATATATATTTATTTATCTTTATTTTATTTTAAACTGTAACTAACTAATTTTATGATTGTTTCTAGTTAACGTTTAATAAATTTCGTTTCTTTATCTTTTCAGTTGTGAATGTGAAATCTTGTATAGATTAATTAAAATTTTTCCTTTTTTATTTCTTTAATTTTATTTTCAACTGTTGACTGCTTTTATTTGTCGTTAAATAAATAAATATATAAATCTCTTTAATGTAAGCGCCAACTTCGATTGCATCAGCCTTTAAACTTCGGCAAGGTCAAATGCATGGGCGTATAACAGTAACAGTTTTGATGTGCGACAACTCTGCTCCTCCTCCCACCCTATGTATATGTACATATGTATGTATCTGAGTAGGTGACGATGAAGAGTATTCTGCAATGTTCACTATTGAAGTGAAAACAAATAGAGACAAAACTCGTTTGTCATGCGATATCTTTGATACGAGTATGTATCGCCAGAAACAGGTTGGCTTACATTTTTTCACAGCAATTGTAAAAATAAACAAGTTACCGACTATAAGATACCCGTTAATCAATTTAATAACAGTTAGTCAATTGACTGTTTTGACGAGCTCGAAAATATAATTTGAAAAAATCTTAATATACATTTTATAAGCTTTATTTTTTTATTGTATATTAATTTTTGCATACTGTTCTTAAAATAAGTAAAAAAAAATAATCAAAATCGATTTGGCTTAACTATTTGTACAAATTAAAGACATATACGATTATTTTTTTTGTCAAAACACTTACATAAATAAATTATAGCCCCAATGGCTTAATAATACAGCATACATTTAGGCGCTTGTGTTGCTTCTTCCGATTAGAATATACCCTTGTTTACTACGAGAAACGGGTATATCAATTAGTACATAAAAATCATGCATTAATAAATATGTATAAGTATATATTTGAGCTAATCATAATATAGGTAAGAGCTCGCATTGAAAGGCATTTGAATTTCGACAACACGTTTCAAGCACATGTTTGGCGGGGCCGTGAACTGACGGGTTCAGACTTGTGATTAGAGAGGCAGACAGAGAGACAGACATGATCCCATAACGAAACGTTCAAATTCAGTCACCCATATGGGCTGCACGTGTTCAAGCCCTGGAAATTTCAACATCATTTGACATAATTACATTTGTGTTTGTATGTAACGGGCATCACGTTGTGAATTGAAATTGAAAACTTAATTTGAGTGCGCGCTGCATGCTAGTGCTGCCAGATAGTTGGATTTTGAAATTGTGTCATGCTGAGGATGTGGCAGCGTCAATAAGTAAAAATCATCGTGCTATCGGCGCTGTAAGCGTCATCGATAACATTCCGTTTTACTCAGCACTATTTGACTTGTTATCCAGCACTCTAGTTTGCTGGCAACATAAAGCAGAAACGGAAGAGAGCGGGAGTACTTGTTGTTTTTTTTTATATTTTTTGCGCCACACGCTTAAGCAACCAGCAAAAGAAAATTGAAACAATAAGTTCAAGCAACACAAAAAACGAAAAGAAATCAAATTTGTTAAAGTGCTAATAAGAAGCGGGTGATAGTGTGAAATGACAACGTCTTCGATTAAACGACGTCGTTCGCCACACGATGCACGGGCATCGAACGATGGCGATGGCCTCCAGCAGGAGGAGAACGACTATGAAACGGACAGCAATGGCACGAGAGTGTTGGCCACTGACGCCATCGATGTCAATGGCGTTACCATCACTGCCAATCTGGGCAAGCGTGACTCCGAGGAGGATAGCTGGGCATCCAAAGGCTATAGCTACATCAATCCGTTCGTGCATCGTATACAAATCGACAGTCACATTGATGTGGCCAAGGTAAGTTTCCCGTTCCCGTTCCTGTTTCACGTTCTTCCGTATTCAGGCAATGCCTTCGTTCATTCATGCAAAACAGTTGAAGCACAGCTGTAGCTATCTGTGTGTGTGAGTGTGTGAAGTATGAGCAATATACATACATATGTACCAAAGTGAACCGATGACAGGTGTCAAGAGCGGTGGGTGGGGGTCTATGGGAATGCGGGTGTGTGTGAGGGTGTCTACGGCGGGTCTGCTTAACACTCGTGTGAATTGCTATTGTTTTTTGTTGTTTTGTTATCTATTGACCCACACGCACAAACATTTCAAGTGCAGCATACACACAATTCTGCATATACATATATCTCCTGCACACGTATGAATGTACATGTGCATGTGTGTGCTTGAGCAAGTGAATGATGTCGATAACTCTGCGTGTTACATTTCTCGATAAACGACTTTCCTCTGTGGTTTATCTCCGTCATAGTTTTGCGATGCCGCTGCCTACGTCGCTGTTAACGTCAGCGGCAACGTCGCTGCGAACTAGCGAGCAATGTTGAAACAAAAAGAATGAAAATAAAGAAGAACAAAAAAGCAGCGAGAATCGTACGATTTTCTTGTTGTCTTATTGTTGTTGTTGCTCTTGCTTTTTCGTTGCCGGCTCTTTGGGGCTTTTGTTGCCATGTAGTTGTAGTTGTAGTTGCTTTTACTTGGCCACTTCTGTAGCTATGTAGTTTTGTTTTGTTTGTTGTTTTCGTCTGTGCTTTGGCTGTTATTCTATGAAGTGTTCCCATTCCAAAGTACACCATAAAAGCACATAAGTGTTTCCCCCACCTCCACCTCTTTTTTAACTGTGCTAATAATCAAGCAAAACGTTTTATACACGTTCCACTCTATTCTAATTGCCATGGCCTGCATAATGTGACACTTACCGTCCCCCTCCCACGCACTTAATAGCTCTATGCTCTATTATCAATAGGCGATAGATAGATATACAGTAGCATGCCATTCGGCAGCGAAGCAGAACACAAACAATGTGAATCACATCGAGGGGGTGGTGGACTATGGAACAAGAGATGAAATTAATCTAAATTTAGATACATATGATGCGGTTCAATAGTTCGCGGTCTTAAACAATGGTTAAACATCATTAAAAGCTATTAATAATTAGTAAAAAGGTTTTCTGTTTTGTGAAAACAATTACTTGTCTAACTGTAGACACGCCTACAGCTATAGAGTGAAAGTGTGAGATAGAGAGAGAGAAAGTGATAATACCCATTGCACAGTGGTAATGCGCTATCATTTCACATTAATTACTTTATCAATATGCACAATCTGAAATTGAGGTAATTAATCACAAAATATATTGACCTAGTGCACTTGTACGCTTATAAGAAGGTGACTCATACGTGGCACAGACTTTAATTATAGTGGTATGACAGCTGTTTCAATGGAATCGGACAAATTTTAAGCTAAAACCTAAACTAGTTTTAACTCGTCTGATTTGCCCTCCTCACTGAATCAAGGTCAAGGAGGCACTCACACTATTCAACTCTTTGCCATTTAATGACATGCTTATTTATACAAAGATACAAATATACACAGACATAATGTATGCACACACTTATACACAACTTTTAAGTGAAACAAAGCTTTTACATTTTTCATTTGCCTTGCTAATTTCCATGTTCAGTTTACAGTTTACAGTTGCTAAATTATTAAGTATTCGAAATACACTGAACATACAATTTTACAACACTGAACACATTCATTTTGAATACTTCTTTTTTTAAGTTTGAAACTGATAATTTCAAATAAAAAGTCATTTGAGACTTGGCAATTTGCTAATTTCTTAATTTTTTATTCATTTTAAGAGCGATTTCTAAACTTTTTAATGCCCTGACCTTTGGCGGGGTCAACAAAGAGCTCCATTAAAATAACAAAAATTTGTATTTTGCTTAATATGGATTATTTGTGGTTATTTGTGACACATGTCTTTAATTCAATTCAATTTTGCAGAAATATCACTTTAAAGTCCAATTAGAGTGTACTTGGACGTAAATAAAAAATAGACTAAGAAAATATGTAGTAAATCTCATCGTACAGAGCTACAATAATGTACTGGCTGTTAGCAAATTTTGTTATTTATTAAATGATGTAAATGATGTATACTGATACAGGGAAAAAATTAAATTATGATCACTCAAATCGCTCGAAATGTTTATATTTGCCGGGGATCAAACGCGATCAATAAACTCAGTATTTCATCTGTAATATTTCATTATATCAGTATTTTTATCTTTCATTATTTTTGAATATTCAAACATACAAGTATATACTAGATTTTTTCTTAGAACAGAAATGAGCTCTTTTAGAAAGTTGAATAGAAAAGTTTTGGAACATTCTAATCATATTTCAGTATTTCTGTTATGAAAGACTTTTCATTAAACTTTAAGCAGAAATTTTGCAACAAGTTGACAGCTCCCAAGATCCAATAATGCATAATGTAATCACATTATTTATTATTACGAGTCAAGGTCAAATCTATGACCCAAAAAGACCTTTCGCATCAAGACAATTGATTGATTCACTTGACCTATGTAGAAATCTCCCAAGACGCAGCTCGTGGAATCTACGGATCAGCGGGTTTTGTATTTTTGTTTTGTTTATTTATTTATTTTCTTTGTGAATACAAGTTCGGTTGTAGATTTGGGATTTCAAAGTTCAGAAACATTGACGTCTTATCATTATGCGTTTTACTCGACTCAGTTGACGCGTCTATTGATAAGGAAACGTGAAACACGATTGCGTCTGGAATCACAAATATGATTGTAAATCTTTTATAGATCTACGTGTTGAGTGTGCTACTGCTGCCGATACGTGTTGTGGGATGTGTTCTGTCGCTGCTCTCGGCCTGGATGTTCGCCTACATCGGTTTATATGGTGTATCCCTGGAGCAATTACAGGCAAAGCCCATCACCGGTTGGCGCAGGTAAGTTCAAACTTATTAAAGTGCTTCAATAATGCATTAATGATAATTGTATTCAATTGATAGGTGTTTTCAGTACTTGACAGCGCGTGCCATGCGCATGGTGTACACATCTGGATCGTTTCACTATATCAATTTCAAAGGCACTCCCGCTACTCCAAAGGAGGCACCCATTTTGGTTGTGGCACCGCACTCTTCCTACGTTGATTCCATATTTGTTGTATCCGGCCATCCGCCATCGATTGTGGCCAAACGGGAGACGGCTGACATTCCTCTGCTGGGACGCATCATTAACTATGCTCAGCCCATCTATGTGCAGCGTGAGGATCCCAATTCGAGGCAGACTACCATACGGCAAATTGTTGATCGCACACGTTCCAATGACAATTGGCAGCAGGTTGTTATCTTTGCCGAGGGTACTTGCACCAATCGCACCGCATTGATCAAATTCAAGCCCGGCGCCTTCTATCCAGGCGTGCCCGTGCAGCCGGTACTGCTCCGATATCCCAACAAGTATGACACCTTCACCTGGACTTGGGACGGACCAGGAGTGTAAGTGAGTGTAATCTAAACAATTACTCGAATTAATCGAATCTTGTATCACACAGCCTGCGTCTACTCTGGCTGACAATGACACAGTTCTATAACCGTTGCGAGGTTGAATATCTGCCCGTTTATACTCCCTCGCCAGCTGAGGTGGCCGATGCCAATCTCTATGCTCACAATGTGCGCGAAGTAATGGCCAAGTGAGTAACTATACACAGTATACAGTTCCGTTTCAGTTAGTCATAACAGCTTTCTTTCTCTTTAGAGCTTTGAATGTGCCCACATCGGACTATTCATTTGAGGATGTTATCGTTATGAGTCGAGCACGCGAGATGAAAATCCCATTTCCCGGTGACATTGTCGAAATTGAGCATACGCTCGATTCTCTGGGACTTTTTGACTCGAAGCGTGACATGGAACTTTGCGATAGCTTCCTTTCGTTATCCAACACAGACACAGTGGACATTATTACATTTGCTGAGCTGCTTCAAGTCGATCTCCAGAATCCCGAACTGCACAAATTGTTTGCGCTATTGAATCATGTAAGTAGTAACTAGTTATAAAGATAATCAACAAGAGATTAATTTAAAATATATCTGTTTTTTTTTTATAGCGTCACAAGGGTACAGTGAGTCTGAAGAGTTTTCTGCTTTGTTCGCTATTTTGCAAATTGAAGAATTGCGATATTATTACATTTCTGCGATCGTTAATCAAGGTGAGTGCACCTTAATCTTATTTGTAATCAAAACTTGGCACATCACGCTCCACTTTACATTGCAGCTGTACAGTCCAAGCAGTCAACAAATTGAGAGGCAGAATTTTGTACGATTGTTGCGACACGCTGGTGGCAAGTTGAACGAACAAAAGGCACAGGCACTCTTCTTTGCATTGGACGTTGACAATGTTGGCCACATTTCATTCGGTATGTCAAATATGTACATCATATTTAAGTATACTTATTATTATTATGTTTGTCTTTACAGATGCATTTGCGCAGTATACGGAAAAACAAACGAGCTACAAGTTTCTCTATCACAAGTCCGAGCACATAAGACGACCGAAGACCAACGCTGCAAAGACAACCACTGTCACATCCAACTGAGCCTAAAATTAGAAAATGCTTTTTGGAGGCTGCAACAAACACATTTAAGCTGTTCTATAGTTATACGAGAGCTGTGCCATAGGCAACAAGCGGCATATGGGGCAACCGGCAACGTAAGAGAGACACAGAGAGAGAGAGAGAGAGATATAGAGAAAAATAAGAAAGCAAAAGCAAGAGGGTAGATTAACGTAGTACATTGGAAATGAAAGCAAAGTCAACATCAACTTAAGCTTAAAGTTCAATTGTAAACTATATACATATACATATATTTTGTAATATTTAACTTATTTATTGTGTACGTGTTTGTTGCCAACTGTATTTAGATTTGTTAAGCTTGAGGCAGATAGAAGAAATATGCTGGAGATATGCTAAGAAATCGAACTCGATCTGTCTGCACATAATTTTAAAACGATTAACCCTTATGTGTACTTGTACTTTAACACTTAACGCAAGTCATTTCATTATTGTGATTCTACTTATATACATACATATACATATGCAACTATCTATCTAACTATCTACGTATGTATCTTTAGCCAACAGCAAACACCAAAAGACTTGTATTCCATGCCCACAGCAAGAAACCCTTTTTCTATTCTTAACAAAGCCATACCTCCGTTATTCTTACCATAGTCAGCCAGTAAATAGAAAAGAAACCATTTAGCAAAACTATGTATACCAAAAAGATCCCCCTATGAACCTATGAATACACTCACTCGCAACCGAACCGAAAATTAGAAAAGTTTCAGCCGTAAGTTAGTCCATTTCTTACACACAAACATAGACTTTCGGGCACGACTTGAGCACCCCTCGGTAATCCCGAATGCAATCAATTTTAGAAACTAGCTGTACTTAAGCAACCCATAGTCTTATGCCTAGAGACAAAAACTTATTAGCAACAGCAGCAGCAACAAGCAACAGCAACATGAAACAGTTGTAAAATACACTCACACACATACACACACACACACACACACACATACACACACATGCATAGGTACATTATGTTTTATTACTTAGCAGAAAATGTTGTAAAAACAACGGAAAATGCATCTATGTTTTTCCACCATGCAGATTGTATATTATAATTTATATAAATGAACTTCATTATTATTATTGCTATTACTTTTTTCAAAAATTGTGCAATTTATATTTTTTACTGAGTACTTTGAAATGAATTTTTGTAAATATTTACTTCTAACTATATGAAAATTGAATTTCCCCTGATAAATAAGTATAAAATTGTCAGATCCTTAGCGAATTTACATAGATGCAGGCGTTGTTTCATTAGTCTGACGTTTTGGAACTTTATCTCGTGACGCAGCTCCAATAGTTGAACATTTACATTTGAACTAAGCATAAGAAAACAAAGATATATATATATAAATATATATATTATATACCCTTAGTGTGTACATGAAATAATCCAACAATGTATGTTTACGCGTATATGCTATTATTTATACCAGATATTATTATTGTTAACAACAACTACAGCCGGTGGAGAGATCTGCTCAAATAAATAATTGTGTACCTTTTAAGCAACAAAAACAAAAAACCTTTTTTTATTTACTATGTTAGAAGTGCTGCCCACTGTTATTCGGGCTCATTATATTTTATAATCTTTCTCCGGTGGTTTCGAACATTTTTATTAATTTGGTGAGATTCTTAAAAACTTAAATGGTCCATACCTATTCTTATAATTATCTGGTAAAAAATCAGGCGTTTGTTTCAGTAATGACCGCTTTAATCGACCCACCTTATTTTCAGGTTTGGATATAGGATGAAATAGAGGAAAAAGCTTAATACATTCATTAATAAAAGATATAAGCAAAATTCAGCAATATCGTTGTGGATAAATAGAATAGAGAAAATTGGTCAATACATTAATTATTAAAAGATATAGGCAAAATCGTTACGTTTTACGTTTTGACTTGAACTTCTAAGAACGCAGATCTCAGCGGATTGTGCAAGGATTTTTAAATAAAACTTTTTTAGGACGAATATGATTTGGAATAATGTAATTTTATTTGCCAAGTTATTGAATATAAAAAACTTTTCTTGTTTATTTGTAATAAGTCTTCCAATGACACGTTCCGCAATATAGTTTTATTTTCAATTCAATCGGACTTTAAACTAAATATGTGTGTGTAGATTTATCAGGAGATTTTGTAGAAAAATCTTTATAATATTTACACATTGTTCATTTAAGAAGTAAATATTAATCAAAACAAGCTAAAATATACATAAATTGAGTGTAAAGTCGTGTGTAAATTTCTGGAAATAATGTCTACAAGATGTAAAATCTGATAAATGTGAAGTCGTTGGCCACGTTGGGTCTTCGATGAACCGGCTAATCGATAAGTCTGGTCTACTTTGTGGGCGTATACCCGGAGCAGAAGCGCTGCCGGCGCAGAAACGCCCCGCAGTTGACGTCGTCAGCGTTGATTCTCGAAAATCACAGAGTCGAGTTTAAATCGCATTGAAGTGAACGTCGTGTGATCAACGGGCGTAATATTTGGATAAAGCTTAGACATTTACATATATTCTTTATTTTTTTTTTTGTCTGTTTGAAGTGTATTTTGTGTGTGTGTGTGTGTGTGTCAAATGCAAGTGTAAGGCATGGAAGGACGCCTTCACTTGCTGCAGTTGCTCCTGCTGAGTTTACTGTACTCCGTGCAGTGTTTTGTGAACTCGTAAGTGAGAAACAAGGATATAAATCACTCTGGTCCATCCGCTCATTCCCTTACTCAATACTCCTCACAGACCCAAGATCATCAGCAAAGATGGCAATCTGATATTCGAGTCTGGCGCCAATCGTAACATCACTTTTCAACTGAAGGGGAATTCTCGTCTGATCATAAATGAGGAATACGATGTTCTGGACCTGTTGTTGCCCATGAATGCCCACAAGAAGCGCCCCTCTGGCGCTTCGAAGGACGAATGGAGTGGTCCCGAGGACTTTGTGGATCTACGCGATCTCGCCGATCAGTTAACCGAGCTAAAATCACAGACACACGGCTCCAATGGACTGAACTCGATGCTACGACAGCTGCAGAACAGGTAACGAATTGATTTAAAAAAAAAACAAGTGGGAAAGGCTATGGTCGAGATCCCGACCATAGAATACTCGTTACTTATTTCAATATATATAAAAGACTTTAAAGAAATTACTATTTAACATAAACTACTGCATACTTTTAGGAGAATGTACTGAAAAAATAACTTTATTAATAACTTTGGTTAGCTATTACTCCCGTTCTACTTGTCCAATCTTGCTGCGGTTAAGTGAGATTATAGAAACAATTAATAGATAATAGATATTATCTTAAAAACTGTGGGTGTAGTCATTTTTCGCGATTTTCGGGTGCGGAGGGGGAAGAGGCTTAAAATTGAAAGAAACTTGATCTGCGTGGGGTATATAGAAATCTGTGTGCCAAATTTGATTACTCTATCTCTTATAGTCTCTGAGATCCCTTTGTTCATACAGAGGAACTAAAAGTTTTTCGTAATTTTCGGGGGTGGAGGGGGGCGTGGCTGAAATTTAAAACAAACTAGATTTGCGTGTTGTAAATAGAAATATGTGTGCCAAATTTGGTTGCTCTACCTCTTATAGTCTCTGAGATTCTTTTGTTCAGACAGACAGACAGACAGACGGACAGACGGACATGGCTCAATCGACTCGGCTATTGATGCTGATCAAGAATAAATGTACTTTATAGGGTTGGAGATGCCTCCTTCTCCCTGTTACATACATTTTAACGAACACAATATACTCTTTTACTTATTTTTTAAGTAACGGGTATAACATACGGAAAAGGAACAAGCTAAAGGAATACTCAAATCAATATTATGCTGAATAACATTAGAATCGCCGAATTCAACTGATAGATTTATATTTTTTTGAACTTTAAGTTGGCCCCGTAAAAGTTACGAATACTAGAAAATTATTATGCTTTCGTCACTAACGCGAACTGCCGTCCGCAGTGAAAATAAAAAAAAGTTTTAGAAAAGTGTTGTCAATTTGAATGAACTTTGCTGAATTTGCAAATAATGAGTTAGGAGAACTTAGAAGGTATGCCTATGATCTAGAATCTTTATCTAATATATATTAGAAGCAGTAGTTTTTAATAGCGCTAGAGTAGTTAGTCTAACAGTATGTTATATAATATATTTTCTGCCTTCTTTGCCTCAAATTGTGGTAATCTTGACTGGTAATCTTAATGTGAAACTGTGCGCAGAACTCGGGCAAGTCAATTGCTGTTGCGACGTCTACAGTTTCGACTGCGTCAGGTGGAGAGCAAGGCGGACCGACTGAAGACGAAGCTGGAGCTGGACAGCTGTCAGAGCAGTCCCTGCGAGAATGGAGGAACGTGCTACAATACCTACGATGGGTATAGGTGTCAATGTCGCAGCGCTTTCGAGGTAGGCACGGGTTGAATTGGGGGGCGTCTCTGGGTCAGTTGATAACCGATTGCTCTCTCTCTCACTCTCTGCTTTTCGCGCTTACTATCAGGGCACCAAGTGTGAGAGAGATGTGAACGAGTGTGCACTGTTTGAGGGTACGGATCTGGGGTGTCAAAATGGAGGGCAGTGCGTGAACCAGCTTGGTTCCTTCAGTTGCCTTTGCACGCCGGGCTGGCATGGGATGCACTGCAGCCAACGGAAGACGGACTGTGGTGCGGCAAGTGCCTGGGAGCTCTGTGGTCACGGCAGCTGTGTGCCCAGCAGCGATGCTCTGGGCTATCGTTGCATCTGTGAGCCTGGCTGGAAAAGCAATGCTCTAACTCCTACCTGTACCGAGGATATTGACGAATGTAGCGCTGCCGCCCACACGCCCTGCTCCACCAAGTGTATCAATCTGCCCGGTAGCTTCACCTGCGCTCCTTGTGCCCCCGGTCTGACTGGCAACGGGGTCAGCTGTCGGGACATCAACGAGTGTGAGACAAACAACGGCGGCTGCAGTCTGAGCCCACGGGTGGAGTGCATCAATAGCTATGGTTCTAGCCACTGTGCTGACTGTCCCATCGGCTGGACGGGAGATGGACGCAGCTGTGTGCGCAGCAGCAGCCCCAGCCCCAGCCCCAGTGATTCTCCGGCTGCTCATTCGACGGCCGTTGGCTTGACCAGCTGCTCCCAGAGGGCCGCTCTCTGTCATCCCTCGGCGATATGTTCGGAAATCTCCAATACGATCATCTGCAGCTGTCCCCAAGGCATGGTGGGCAATGGATACGGTGAGCACGGTTGCATTCGTGGCACCAACAACAACTGCAATGATCTGCCCTGTCTGGTAAGTCTCTCATCTCCATGAGCTCCTCGGCTAATGAGCTGTTTATCGTAGAATGGCGGCGTCTGTCTGGACACTGGACCAACGAACTACACGTGCATGTGTCCACGTGGCTTCCGTGGACCACGCTGTGATCCTCTGCCCGATCCCTGCACATCGCAGCCCTGCCAAAATGATGGACGCTGCAGTCCAACCCCCTCGGACGGAGGCTTCGTCTGTCAATGTCGTCCGGGCTACTCAGGTCGCTTGTGCGATTCGCGGTTCAGCAGCTGCAATGGCATGCTCGTGGGACAGACGGGACGACTGCGTTATCCACCGGGTGGTAGCAGCTATCAGCATAATGCCCAATGTGCCTGGGTGATTCGCACGAATGAGAGTCAGGTGTTGAATGTGACTTTCCAGAGCTTTAACCTGGAGGATTCGCAAGAGTGCCGCTTTGACTGGCTGCAGATCAACGATGGACGGTCGGCGGCTGCCCAGATCATTGGTCGGTATTGTGGTAATCGTATGCCACATGGCGGCAACATCATCTCCTCCAGCAATCAGCTGTACTTGTGGTTCCGCTCGGACAACTCGACAGCCCACGAGGGATTCGATCTAACGTGGCAGTCAATGGAGCCGCAGTGCGGTGGACTCGTTGAATTCGAGACTCACGGCACTTTGGCCTCGCCGGGCTCGCCGGGTAGCTATCCGAAGAATCGCGATTGCCAGTGGCATCTTGTGGCACCCATCAACACAAGGATAAAGCTAACATTCTTCAGTCTGCAGCTGGAGCAGCATGAAAGCTGTAACTTTGACTTTGTACTGGTAAGTACTGGGCATGGGATTGGCATACGGCTAGTGAAGTGAGGTGTAACCCACTATTACCCACAGATTAGTGATGCGCTCTCGGGCACAGAGCTTTACAAGTACTGCAGCAGTCAGCAGCCGGCACCTTTGCTTCTCTCCACCCATGAGGCCATCATACGGTTCCATTCGGATGAGACGGGTAGCGATTTGGGATTCCAATTGCACTACTCTGCCGAGGGCAAGCTGCCGGGTTGCGGAGGCGTCTATACCACACAAATCGGATCCATCCTTTCTCCCATGTACACCTCGGATGATGGTCTCATCGCCTGCGACTACGAGATACGCCTGACCATGGGTGACGTCATATCCATTGACTTTATGACATTCGAATTGGGTCCGGACTCGTGCTTGGCGCTATACGATGTGCCGGGAATTGGTGAGAATGCCAGAAGCGGCTTCTTGTCGGCCAAACATTGTGGTAACAGTGGCACACTTCCACCCACCTTCAACTCGCTCTTCAATCGCGTACGGATCAAGTTCTACACGAGTCGGGCCGTCAATGACACAATCGATCGATTTGAGCTCAACTACCACGCGGAATGCAAGCACACATTCGATGCCCAAAATGGAACAATTATCTCAGCGGGCTACCCCGAGCAGTCGGCTTACGGTTTCTGCACCTACAAGATCATCACGGCACCCAATACAATCATCACTCTCAAACGAATTGACTTCCAGTTGGAGCAGGTCTCCCAGGACAGCTACGACGAGGACTATGAAGATACACCCAACCAGTCAAGTGACTGCGCTGGACACAACAGTCTGACCATCAACGATGGCCTCAACCAGGCCATACTAGGACCCTTCTGTGATAGCCTAACGCCGCCAGCGGAGTACGTGAGCAAGACAAATATGCTGATACTACATCTGGATTTGACGAATAGACCGGGTAGAGGCATTAAGTTCGATTATCAATCGATGCCCTTAAGTGACTCGCAATGCGGTGGCGTCTACACCAAGGAGGGTCAGACTATACGACCGCCACTGACATCGGTGGGTCGTTACCATAACGATTTGACATGCACCTGGATCATCATGGCGCCACCGGGCAGGGCAATCCTGTTGCACTGGATCAGCATGGATATCGAGGATGGCGACTGCAGCTACGACTATGTTCAGGTCTTTGACGAGCTTATTGCCACAGACAGTGAAGAGAAGAGTCCACTGATTCGAGTCTGCGGTTATGAAGTGCCATCGGATATGGTGACTCATGCCCGTCAGCTGACCATTCAATTTCAATCGGACTTTGCGGATACGGGCACAGGATTCGAGCTGACCTATCGGTTTGTCGAGCCCGAAACTTGCGGTGGTCACATCCATGCCACCACTGGCATGCTCAACTCACCCCTGTATCCGTTGAACTATAGCAATAGCTTGGACTGCATCTGGCAGCTGAGTACACCACCCAGCACTCAAATGGAGGTGCAGTTTGAGCTCTTCGAGCTGGATAATACGCCTGCATGCACTGGCGATTGGTTGGAGGTGAGAAATGGGGGTAACAACAATTCCGCCTTGCTTGGTCGCTTCTGTGGCACATCCATCCCACGACGCATACCCAGTTTCACCCATAATCTATACCTGCACTTCCACACGGATGACGTGGGGAGTGCCCGCGGATTTCGCCTTAACTGGCGCATCTTTGCCAACGGCTGCGGCGGACAATTGACGGGCAGAACGGGAGTCCTCACCTCACCCAATTATCCCAATACGTATCCCAACAATATAAACTGTGAATGGAAACTGGACGTGCATTACGGCTCCAATCTTCGCATCACCATTGAGGATTTGGAAATGGAGAACTTGAACAACTGTTATGATCACCTCAGCATTGAGACTGTCGATTCACACAGTGGACTAAGCAACCCATCGAGCTCCTCACTTTGCCGAATGCCCGAGGGGACCAACAACGTGATCATCTTGGATAGCAACAAGGCGAAAATCATGTTTCGATCGGACATTAACATTGCATTTCGTGGATTCCGACTGTCGTATGCCGCCGACTGTCAGGTCAAATTGGATGCCAATCAGGGCATCATTGAGAGCCTCAACTATGAGGAGTCCTTCTACGAGGGACCCATCAACTGCAGCTGGCAGATACGTGCTCCACGCGGCAATCGCATCCTCCTAGAGATCTCGCACTTTGATCGCCGCCTGGAGGCACAGCCCCAAGATGCCGACGGTGGCCTCTACGTGATCAATGGCAAATCTGTGATACCCATTGTGGGTCTAAGTGCTCCCAACATAAGCGGAGATCACGTGACAGTTGTGCATAATACGAGCAGTGTCAACTTCCGGTTGGAGTATCGCGTCGAAGGTTGTCTCTATGAGCTGCGGGGAGCGAGCGGTTCCTTTAGTTCCCTCAACTATCCGAAAATGTATCCCAATGACATTGAGTGCTACTGGCAGATCCATGCACCGCTTGGAAACGTCATTGAGCTGACCGTGCTGAACATGGACATCGAGGAATCAGTTAACTGTACCAAGGACTCTCTAGTGGTCAGTGACGTTTACAGGGAGTAGTACTCGATTGATACTTTGCCCGACTAACCCCTCAAATCCTTCCTCCAACAGATCTCCAATTCCATGAGAGAGTCCTTCCCCACTGAGCGACACTGCGGCCACAATAACAAGATGGTCATCACGAGCGCCGGTCACAAGCTGTACGTTAGCTTAATTAGCGACAACTCGACGAATGGACGCGGCTTTGAGGCCACCTATCGTGTCCTAAGAAGCAGTAAGTCTCTTGAATTTACCCAAGAATAGTTCAGTTTTCATCAATATTTGTCTTGTGCCTTGTGCAGCATGTGGAGGCAAGCTGATGGCGAAGAGCGGCACCATCCAGTCACCGGGCTATCCCAGGTCATATCCAGCGAACAGCGATTGTGAATGGGTGCTGGAAGTGTCGCCGCATCACACGATCTTATTCGAAATTGAGGATATCGAAATTGAGTCCGGTTACAATTGTGCATTTGACAAAATATCGGCACATGATCTGAGCAGCAGCTATGATAGCGATGGCGAGGACAGCCAGGACGACACCGAGGCTGCCACCATATTTCAGGTGTGCACCGGAATGTCCATAGCCCGCAACGAGTCAACAACGAACCGAGCTCTGTTGCGCTTCGTTACCGACAACTCCATCGAGCATAGGGGCTTCCGGCTGCACTATCATGAGTCCTGTGGCCAGACTCTGTCCATCGATGAGACGGAATTGCAGTACATTACGATAGCGCATCAGGTGGCCCGAGCTGAGACCTGCGTTTGGGTGCTACGTGCCGCCGATCCCACAAAGCACATCATTTTCACTCCCACCCATGTCCATTTGCACGCGGAGCTCTCGGCCAGCTATGCCACTGAAGGTGACTGCCTGCCTCATGGCATTCAGATCTATGAGGGCGTTACGGCGACGGGAACAGCTCGCCAACAATTCTGCCGATCACATCCAGCGTCTCTGATCTCTCACGGCGACGCGTTGACCATTAGTGTGCCCATGTTGCTAGTCTCCGAGTTCGAGGGTCACTTCATGACCATGGATTCGGTGTGTGGCAGCGCATATAATGCACTCTCTGGCCGTTTCACCACACCCTATTACCCCGCCAGCTATCCGGTGAACATCGAATGCGAATGGACGCTCAACGCATCGGATGGTAACTCGCTCTCGTTGACCATCGAATCGTTTGACCTGGAGCTCTCCGATGGCTGCAACAACGATTATCTGGAAGTGCGCGAGGAGTCCTCCCGGGGCACACTCATTGGGGTTTACTGTGGCACTCAGTTACCGCCGGCCATCAAATCCAAGGGTAGCATCTGGATGAAATTCAAGAGCAATGACGATGTTGTCGGCGCGGGCTTTATGGCCAGCTACAATTACGGTAAGTGCTCTCTCGCTCATTGCATTCCCATTCTGGGGAAGACTCATCCCTTGTAACTGCCAACAGATCATCACAACGAGCTGAACGGCACCGAGGGCATCATCCGGTCACCGCATTATCCGACTAAGCTGCAGAGCAACGAGATCTACAGCTGGAGGATTACCGTGGACTCGGACTATGTGGTGCTGGTCAATGTGGAGCATCTGATCGATGTTGATGTCCAGCATATTCACTTCTACGATGGCTACACCAGCATCGGCACTGAGCTGGTGCCCGAGCTGTCCAAGCCATTGATCTCCAATACGAATGTGATGTACATAACGGCGACACGAGGTCCCTTCATGCTCAACTGGGAGCGTCTGTCCAAGGAGGCATTGGAATCCAATCGCACCGCCGAGCTGCAGACGCGCAAATGTGGACATCAGCTGGTTAACGTCGCTCGGATGATCAGTTTCAGCTCACCGGGTTACCCCTCCGGCTATGCTACGAATCTGCACTGTGTCTGGGATCTGGTGCCTGCTAATCCGGCAATGCATGCGGTCCTTCAACTGACCACTGTGGATCTGGAAGTATTCAGCGAGGAGTGCCTTACGGACTACCTGCTTATATCGAGCAGCACGGACATGCAGCATTGGTCGCAGCTGGAAAAGACTTGCCGTCCGCTGAATTCAACCAAGTCCTTCCATGGTCAGCCGTATCTGCGGATTGAGTTTTTCACCGATGCCAGTGTGAACAAGACGGGATTCGAGAGCGCCATTCGGACCGCCTGTGGCTCCGAGTTGAAGGCCAGCCAGGGTGTGGTCAACATCACGGAGCTGATTGGCAACGGTTACATGTCGCCCCAAGATTGCATCTGGACGATTCATGTGCGGCGGGGCAAACGTATACGGATCACGTTCCTGGAGTCGCAGCTGAAACAAGGCGCTAGCACTGCGAATACGGATCAATGTCGCAACTTCTTTGTGGTGCGCAATGGCTATGCCGAAGATTCACCTTTCCTGGGACACGGCAAGTACTGTGAGAACAACATTACCGATGTGCTCGAGACCAGCTCGAATCGGGCGTACATTAAGTTCCAGCGATCTGGAATGCCACGCTTTCGTGCCGCCTTTAAGTACGAGGAGCTCGGTCACGCTTGCTCCGGCCAAATAGAGCTCGAGGAGGGATCGGGTAACTTCAGTAGTCGCGTGATCAGCTCCCCGAACTTTCCCAATCTACCCAATCCGTATTCCGAATGCGTCTGGCGGATCAAGGCTCCGTCTCAGCATCGCATTGCCGTCGAGTTCATCAACAAATTTGACCTAACTCCAAGCAGCTCCAACGGCAGCAACAGCAACTCCTCCGACAATTGGGACGATGGCTGCGATCAGGAGTTTGTGCAGCTGAACGATGGTAGCACTGAATTGATGCCTGCATTGGGACGCTTCTGTGGCAACAGAAAACCAGACGTTATCTACTCAAGCGGCAATAACCTGAGGATCAAGTTCTTTACGGGCATATTGGAGCCACGTTCCGGCTTCCAGGCAATAGTTAAGCTGGCCGACTGCGGTGGCAGTTACTATAGCACGAGTGGCATTATCAATTCTCCATATTTTAAGGATCTGCAGCTGCATCTGCAGCCGCAGAAGATCAAGGAGTGCGTCTATACCATTGAAATGGAGAGGGGTAGCACAATCTCCATGTCTTTTGACTCGATGCATTTACCGATGGAAGACGACAATTGCTCCAGCTCCACACATCTGCTGCTAGAGGAGATGGAGCCATTTGGGGAGGATCTCCAAAGTCAGCGGATCAGCGATCGTCTTGTCGTCTGCGGCACTACCGAGCGTCACTTTCTCGTCGAGACGAACAAGATTGTGATGCGTCTGCGCATGCCCAGCGGTCAGCTGGGTGAACAGGAGAGCTTCCAGTTGCGCTACTCAGCCATCAGCTCCCGGTGTGGAGAGACCATCACTGCCAATCAGGGTGTGCTACAAACACCGAACTATCCGGCGGGTGTGCCCAAGCCGACACACTGCATATGGCGCATCCAAGTGCCGAAGGGGAGTCGGGTGAAGGTCGAGATACTTGACTTTGATACTGGCGGCTCAGCTTCATCGTTCCAGGGACGTCTTTCGTTTGCCAACGATCACAAGATGCTCTCGTTGATCGGTCGTTATTTACGCGATCCGCCCGCTGAGATCATCTCCACCGATAACACAATGGGCATTGATGCTTTCCTCATGCCCTTTAGCCAACATCGTGGCTTCAAGCTGCGATTCACCGCCTACGGCAGCAGCGAGTGCCTTGCCAATCAGTTATCCGTCGGATATATCGTATCCACCTATCGAATGGACCTCAATGACTCCAATGACTCCAATAACTCCAGTCTTGTCTACTGCAACTACCAGCTGCGTCCACCCCAGAACAGGACCCTGTTGATCCAGGTGCTTAACTACACCACCACATCCGCTCTAATGAATAACGTGCACGTCTGTAGCGTGCTCACGCCCCTGAAACTGATACGACCGGACAAATCGGAGCCGCTATTGCCGCGACTTATGTGCCCAGGTACTACGAAGAGTCGTGTCCTATTGCCATTCGCCGTCGATATGACTGTATCGGGTACGCGACGGAACGCAATGAAGCTCCTGCAGATCAGCTTCAGTACTCAGAAGTGCGGTGGTGTGTGGCCACTGGAGCCGGGTGACAATATGACCATTACTCAGCCAGGTCCGCTGGACACGGATAGGGCCATTGATTGCGCCTGGGCTGTGGGACCCGGCTCCACGGTCGAGGATTACCTTGCACCCGACGACGTTCAGCTGGAGGTGTCGGTGAGTGCAAATCTAACCGGCAACTGTGAGGATCACTATCTATTGGTCTATAATGGACCTGACCAGAACTCCCCCCTGATGGGTAGGTACTGCAACCAGGTGACCGAACTCAATAAGGTCGTTGAGCGTGGTTTGTTTGTGGAGTACCATGCGGAGACGACAGCTGATCCCAAGCACAACTCCACCTTCAATGTGACCGTCAAGTACGGCAGTGGTTGTGGCGGACGTCTGTCGTATCCGTATCGACAAATCGAGTTCACTGAACAGTACAAGAACAATGTGGAGTGCATCTGGGAGATTGAGGCGGGCGCGGGCTTCCATGTGGGCTTGTCATTCGTGGGCCGGTTCTACATTGAGAACAGCAATGCCTGCACCAAGGACTATCTGCGTGTCCAGCAGCTGATGGAGAACACCAGCAACGGCACCGCCACCGCCACCGCCACGTGGACTGATCTGCAGACAATCTGCGGTCGAGAGCCTCCCAATCACATCAACTCGACCAGCTCGACAATGAGGCTGATCTTCCGCTCGGACGGGAACATCACAGGCGATGGCTTCATCGCACACTTCGAGCGCAATTGCGGCGGCATCCTCTATGCCGATCCAGAGCCACAGACACTGAGTAGTCCCGGTTATCCCGTCAGCTATGAGAAGAATCTTTATTGCAACTACACGTTCGTGCCACGTGCTACACGCTCAACGGGCGTCCTGATTAGCTTCACCACCTTCGATCTGGAACGATCCCCGATCAATTCCTGCATGTTCGACAACGTGACCATCACGACTCGGGATAACAATGACAGGGAGCAGACGTCAGTGCTGTGCGGAATTAAACGACGTCACGCCTATCGCGCCCAGCAATCGATTAGTCTGCTCCTGAGAACGGACAGCACCTTCAGTGGCATAGGCTTCGAACTGGAGTACAGCACGCGTCTCTGTGGAGGCGTTGTTAATGCCACACAGGTGGTGGAGTCGCCGCGACAGCATCAGGACGATCAAATGCCCCACAACACTGACTGCTATTGGAATCTAACCGCACCCGAAGGTCACAAGTTTACCATCAAGTTTGAGCTGTTGGACCTGGAGGCTGGCAGTGAGGATTGCAGATACGATGGCATCGAGGTGTTTGCCAGCCCCGTGCCGGATACGAAACAGCGTCTAGCCCGTTTCTGTGGTCGCCTCAGCCGCGAACTGCCCATCCTGCATGTGTCCACCAATCGTGCCCTGATCCATAGCTTTTCCGATGACTCACAAGCCTCGAATGGCTTCAAGGCAATCGTGCGAATTCTTCCCAATTGTGATGAGCGCATTGTGCTTGGCGAACAGAACTCCAGCTATACCTTCAACAAGTATGTCGGACAGTATGCCAATGACTTGGACTGCAGTTTTGTCTTTATCGCCCCGGCCGGTTATCATTTGAGCGTGGAGTTCCGCAGCTTCCATGTGGAGGGGTCCAGCAATTGTTCGGCGGACTTTTTGGAATTCCGGGACGGAGCCGGTCCCTTTGCCGATGATATTGGCACATTCTGTGGACAGGATTTACCACCGAAGCTAACCTCCTCTCGGCACACGTTCTTTATGCGATTCGTCACCAATGACAGGATCACAGACACCGGATTCGAGTTAGTGGTCACTGCCAAACCCATGACTTGTGGCAATCAATTGATCAAGCTCGATGGAAGGCAGCCATTAGAACTGCATTCGCCGGTCAATGATCAGGGCCACTACGACAACAATGTCTTCTGTCTCTGGAAGATTGAAAGCGAAGTGCAGCTCCATCTGCAGTTCCTCAGTCTCGACTTGGAGGGACCCGATGCCAATGGCAGCTGCCAGGCCGACTATCTTAAACTCTACAACAGCGAGGTGAGCTCATTTATGAATCGAAATAGTTTCACAATTATCTTCAAGACATATTTACCTATTGTGCGAGCTGGAATTAATACATTTACACGGATTTTCGTAAATTCATACTCTAAAATTACTAGAAATGGGTACGAAAATTGTTAATATTTATAAGTTCTGGACACAATTGAAATCTTAGATCAGGATCTTTATGTATTTATCTTTAGTACGTTCGCTAGCTTAAAATTCTTCAACAATTCCCGTTTTTCTAATACGAAAAGCAGTTCAATAGTTACTGAATAATTAAGACCAGGGAATCAAACCGAAACAAATATAGGTAACGGTTTCGATTCCTGTACGTCCGTTTCAGTTTCAGTGTTTTTCTTTCGGTTCCGATATCAGTACCGGTACAACAAATCAATTTTGAAACATTTTAAAATTTTAAGATGTCGTTTTATAATAAATATCACATCGAAATAATCAGATCTAGGGCAAAAAACGAATTGAATATTGAATATGAATATTTGAATGCAGAATATATTTAAAAGCCAAATAATGATCAAATCGACATTCCGCTAATAAATCGGTTCAGTTTTGATCTAGTTATGACAGTTTGAAGTTGGTCAGACTGCGGATTTAGCCACTTTACAAGTCCAAATTTTTGTTCAATTTCACATGATTTTTTACAAAAAAATGAAAGGTCTCAGAATCAAGTTTAAAGTGTTGTTTTATGCTAATTACGTTATCAGGAGTTGATTAAACGTGAAAACTTGAGATTTAAAATTTTGAATTTTCGAAATTTCAAAGGGGGGACCCTTAGCATCGAAATCAATATCTAGTAGAATCTAGAGGAAAATATTTTTTTCTAAGAATTTAATAAAATTTAAATGCAGAATAAATTAAGAAGCCAAACCATGATCAAAATGACATTCCACTTAAAAATCGGTTCAGTTTTGATCAAATTATGACAGTTTGAAGTTGGTCAAACTTCGGATTTAGCCACTTTACAAGTCCAAAATTTTGATCAATTTCACATGATTTTTTACAAAAAAATGAAAAGTCTCAGAACCAAGTTTAAAGTGTTGCTTTATACTAATTACGATATAAGGAGTTGATTAAACGTGAAAACTTGAGATTTAAAATTTTGAATTTTCGAAATTTCAAAGAGGGGACCCTTAGCATCGAAATCAATATCTAGTAGAATCTGGAGGAAAATATTTTTTTCTAAGAATTTAATAAAATTTAAATGCAGAATAAATTAAGAAGCCAAACCATGATCAAAATGACATTCCACTCGAAAATCAGTTCAGTTTTGATCAAGTTATAACAGTTTGAAGTTGGTCAGACTGCGGATTTAGCCACTTTACAAGTCAAAATTTTTGTTCAATTTCAAATGATTTTTTATAAAAAAATGAAAGGTCTCAAAATCAAGTTTAAAGTGTGGTTTTATACTAATTACGATACAAGGAGTTGATTAAACGTGAAAACTTGAGATTTAAAATTTTGAATTTTCGAAATTTCAAAGGGGGGACCCTTAGCATCGAAATCAATATCTAGTAGAATCAAGAGAAAAATATTTTTTTCTAAGAATTTAATAAAATTTAAATGCAGAATAAATTAAGAAGCCAAACCATGATCAAAATGACATTCCACTTGAAAATCTATTCAGTTTTGATCAAGTTATAACAGTTTGAAGTTGGTCAGACTGCGGATTTAGCCACTTTACAAGTCCAAAATTTTGTTAAATTTCACATGATTTTGTACAAAAAAATTAAAGCTCTCAGAATCAAGTTTAAAGTGTTGTTTTATACTAATTACGATATAAGGAGTTGATTAAAAGTGAAAACTTGAGATTTAAAATTTTGAATTTTCGAAATTTCAAAGGGGGGACCCTTAGCATCGAAATCGAATCTTGGTCGAAAATAATTAAATTTTCTAAATGAAATAAAATTGAATACAGAATGAATTTAGAGGCCAAATAATGATCATAATAACATTCCGTTTGAAAATATATTCAGTTTTGATCAAGTTATGACAGTTGGAAGTTGGATAACTCTTTGACCTAGCAGGTTTACCACAACCGTACCGGTACAAACGTTTCGGTATTCGGTTTTTGACAGAGAATTTGAGCATTAAATGGATAGATCAATCTGACTGGCTTCAATATTGGTGCATCTTCTCGGAAAGTGTGTGTTAAACAATGTTTTGCAAACACACATTTGAAAATTGAAAGTTAGGGTATTCTAGCTATCCAAAAAGTTTAACGAATTAGTGATTTGGCTTGATTACAGAGTGCAGTGCAGTTGGAAGCGGGCTACGGCAGCCATGTGGTCTACAATGGCAAACGAGAATCTAGTTTTGGTTCATCAGACTATGCGACGGAGCACATTTATTGTGGCACAGGAATGCCGGATGATTACTATCCAAACTCGGAAAAGATGTACGTCAAGTTCCGCAGCAATGGAGCTGTGACCAAGACCGGATTCCGGTTGCGTGTGGTGCCCAATTCTGGATGCCAGCACAACTATGGCGGAGTACAGGGTCGGGTGAAGTTCTCTGGCACCGCCGATTGCGATGTGTATATTGTGGCACCTCCAAATTATTTGCTGAGTCTCTATTATGCGGAAGTATCGCTGCCATCCCTCAATTGCGATGAGGAGTATGTGGAAGCCTTTGACAAGGCGACAAACAAATCACTGCAGCGTCTCTGCAGCTATTTGGAGCCTGGCAAGAGCCTCTTCACCCAGACCAACGAGCTGCGGTTGCACTTCAAGACGGGCAGCATCTACAGCACCTTCGATATGACATATATCGCCAGCAAGGTGGAGGCCGGACCTGGATGCGGTGGCGAGATCTACAACACCGAGGGCCTCTTCACAAATCCCTTCTATCCGATGAATGTGCGCAATTATTCCGAATGCCGTTGGACTGTCCGAGTGCCGAGCAACACTCGGGTGTTGCTTCATTTCATTGGTAAGTCAAGACACCTGCGTCTGATCCTGCCTGAGTTACGACGCATTAAATTCCTTGCAGAATTTTCGCTGGGCTCAAAGGCCACTTGCCATACGGACTACCTGCAGTTCCTAGAGGAAAACGATGCCGGGGAGGCACAGGAGGTGCGACGCTTCTGCGGCGGCGATACACCCCGGGTCTATCTAAGCAAACGCAGCAAGTTGGTGTTGAACTTCCACAAGACGGTCAACTACGATGGCA
Source organism: Drosophila innubila (assembly GCF_004354385.1). NCBI lineage: Eukaryota > Metazoa > Arthropoda > Insecta > Diptera > Drosophilidae > Drosophila > Drosophila innubila. The sequence goes on from NC_047626.1 coordinate 21,158,910, forward strand.
TCGGTTGGGTGGTCAAGTTCGTAGGTGTCTCTAACAACTATGAGATACCACAATATATGTACGATTTCTAATGATAGAACATTATTTCAATTTCAATTTATCCCATGACAACATTCAAAACAATTTCTTTTATTTTTCGTAATTTTATTGAATATATTTTAAATTAGTTATCTATAAAATAATCACTATGTGTAATAATATAATAGAATTTCCCTCATCGGTTGCTTCTTATTTTTTTTTTGTATTCATCAAATCAAATTTCAATCAATTAAAATTACTCTGAAATAAAAACGCACAATTCTCGTATTTTATATTTTATATTCTCTTTATCATATTTTTGCTGCGCTCTCTTTCGCTGCCACTGTCTCACTTTTATTTAACTACTAATATACAGTAAACGACGACGCAAAAAAAAAAATAATAATAATAATTATGGTATAAGTTTATTTTAAATAAGAAAACTACTCGAATCTTTCACATAATTATTATTATGGTAAAAATAAGAAAGGCGCGTTCTTTATTTTCTTTTAAACATAATATTAGCATATAAATTAATTATTTCACTTTAACAATTAACTGACCGTCGTTAACCACACACACACTCTCTTCTGTCTCTCTCTTAAAACTTTGACCTAATAAATACAACTTTTATTCAAATTTTTGTTTATTTTATGTTGAAAAAAAAAAATAGAAGAAATAATTAATAAGAAAAAAAAAATAGCTCGCAAGCTGAAGAATACATATGTACAAAATAACCGATTGTGGCCTTAAAAGGGATTGGTAACTAAAAACAAGATAAGTAATATAATAAGTATAAGTAAGGTAAAGGGCGGAGGAGAAAGGAGTGAGAGGGAGGGAGATGAGAGAGTCAAACTTAAGTAAATGAAATTTATTGGGGGGAGGCAAAAAACACAAAATGTTGTTTATATGATAATATGGTAGATTGTTTTTAAATATATACATGTATATATTTGTATGTACTCTAGGCGACATTTATGCAACAGTAACACATACACAAACACACGCACGAAGAGATACACAAATTTAACAATTGAATTTTGCAATCGTCTAATAACATTCTCTATCTCTTTCTATTTAGCTTTTCTTTCTCTTTTCTATGAGTAACTCTTGAACAATCAATGCGAACGACTTCGACTACATATGGATATGTACTATGTATGTACTATATATATTTATATATATACTATATAATTGTATATGTAGATGTATGTATGATTAATTCATTTGGTTAATAAGTATGTACGGTCGACAACATGTTTGCTTTGATCGCACATAGTGAAGCTCGACTGTATGTTTTATGCATATGCAGCTTTTATATTTTAATTTTTTTTAACAAACAATTACCAATTGGCATTCAACATTATATATATATGTGTATATATTTATTTGTATATGATAATATGCAAATAGAAAAGAGATACAATCCACATGTGATCCACAATTCAATACTAACTGCAGCCGTATTACTTTTCTTCTTTTTGTTTTTTTTTTGGTATACGTAAAATGTTTATTTATTTATTTATGTGTTCTTTTTATAATAATTTATGCTACGCAGACGTGTAAATTGACATATATATTTGTTATCGAATTCGTTGAAACATGTTTGAATGATCGATCGATTAAAAAAATCAAAAAAAAAACAAAACTATTTCGCACACATGCACTCATTATAATGATACACACTCACACACACATACACGCACAACACAACGACTGATATGTTTGAAATGATTTTGTGTGTTTTGTTCAAAGAATTTGCAACATTGCAACGTTTCGTTTGTTTGTTTTCCCCATGATTCCCAAATGTTTGCTTACTTTAAGCTATCTCTCTCTCTCTCTCTCTCTCTCTCTCTCTTTCTCTCTCTTTCTTCTTCTCTGATGCTGTTAAGCTGTTTATCTCGCTCATTTTCAACTATTATCATGTTTTTTAAATCTTAATCGCCGTGCGACAATATTTGTATACTTCAACGACAACATACATACATAGTTATATATACACATATATTTTGCGATAATCTTATATAGAGCATGTAAGGGGGTTGTGGGGAGGTTGGAGTACAGTGTGGTAATTAATTAGATCAACTATGCGCTAATAACATTAACTAAGAAACTCAAATCAAACAAAACTTCCGCACGTGCAGGCATGTTGCAAGCGTGTTGCAGCTGCAGCTGCTGTAGCCCGTAGTAGACCAGCAGCTAGGGCTCCGACCACCATGCCTACACGTTGAGGCACTGTTACATGCAACAAAGGAAGCGGTGAAAGAAACTTTTGGCATTGCGGCGCACACGATCGGCCCTTAGCTAACAGATGATGCCCTGATCCAGGGTCAGGTTGTTGGTGGCGGCAGCGGCGGCATTCTTGGCGGCAATCACCACATGATGATGATGATGATGGTGATGATGATGCATATGATGATGATGCAAATGATGCGCCGCTGATCGTGTATTCAACAACAATGCTGTGCTGTTGTTGCTGCTGCTGTTGTTGCTGTTGTTGCTGCTGTTGTTGCTGTTGTTGTTGCTGCTGCCAGCGGTGCCATTGCTGCTGGCACTCGGACTTGGACTGCCAATGGACACAGAGCTGCTGTTGCTTGAACTCATGTTGTTCTGTTTCTTGTGCACCGCTGTCAATGGCTCTGAGGCACGACGCGTGTTGTTGCCACAGCTGCTGTTGCTGCCGTTGCTGGCGTTGTTGCTCGTGGTGCCGCTGATGCTGCGACGCATGTTGCTGTTGCTTACAGTTGGCAGCATAACGCTGGGCACGGAACATTTGCGTGGCTGTTGCAGCTGCAATTGCGGAGACGATATTGAGTTGGAGTTGGAGGTGGAATTGGAATTAGAATTGGAGCTGGAGCTGGAATTTGAAGAGGTGGAGGTGGAGATGGAGATGGCGGAACAAGTGGCGCTACAGCTGGCTGAATTATGCGCCTCAAGCTCCTCCAGTTGGAATTTCTTGACAAGAGCCTTCACCGATGTCGCTGAACTTGCCTCCGTTGCGGGCGTTTTGCGTATAACTTTGGGCGTTGTGGGTGCATCCGGGAACAGGGCTAATGTGGCAATCACTGTCGATTCCTCGAGACCATTGCTGCCAATCTGTATGGTCGCTGTGCTGGCCACCGGTTTCTTAACAAATGTCGCCGTATATGTATTTTCTTTATCCGAATCTGAAGCACGTCGCGTTGGCGTCACAATTTGTGTTGGTTTCGTTGTTGCTGGCATTGTTGTTGCTGTTGTTGGTGTTGTTGCTGGCGACATGGTCAGCGTTTGGGGCAGTGTGTGTATGGCTGTTGTTGTCTCGGTGCTCGGGCTTAGCTTGTGGCTAGTGGCAATCGGTATCTTGGAGCTTGAATGCGCCCTGTGGCCATTGTGCGTGGCTTTGTTGCTGTTGTTGGGTGTTAGTGTGGCTTTAATTGTTGTTGTTGCTGTTGTGCTGCTCTGTTGTTGCTGCTGCTGCTGCTTTTGCTGTTGCTCTGCCTCTGCCTCTTCCTCGACATCTTCCTCTTCCTCCTCGTCCTCCTCCTCCTCCTCATCATCATCAACATCTTCATCATCTTCATCCTCGTCCTGCACAAAATCAGCATCATGCTGTGTCTGCAAATAGATTTGTCTGTCCAACGCACACTCATCCTTCAGCCAGACATGCTCCAGGCAGCCGGCGGCATTCATGCGATCGCTAAAGAGAACAAAAATAAATTCATTTAGTCAGAGATTCTCTTAAAGAAACTGCAATTTTGTATAAACCAATTCCACTGAGCACCTTAATTTTGAGTTATGTACATAATTTTTAATTTCATCAAATTTAACTAAAGTGTTTTTCAACTTTGCGGCTTTGAAAAATAATTCTTTATAATATAATTTGGAATTTTAAAAGTTTATTTGGATTCTAATTAGAGCTTTCTCGGTCGACGATTTTTAGTCACCTTTCAATAATTAAGTAAATAATCACTAAAAACAATCTCTTCAAGAGGTAAAAGTCTAATGACGAAAGCATATTCCAAATATTGTGATGAAGAGTATTCAATTTAAAATATGAATTATTGAA